>NC_079202.1:36461345-36543845 GCF_026745355.1 Beta vulgaris subsp. vulgaris | reverse complement strand
GTTGTTTCTTGTGTTGGCCCATGAAGTTTTTCCTCGTAAAATCTCTTGTGTTGCTTTAGCTTCTTTCTTTGTTTAAGTTTTATTAATTCCGTAAAAAGTAACGTTTATTTCTACAAATACAATTCACCCCCCTCTTGTATTATTCCTAGTGAAATAACAATAATGAAAGTCCCTACAGTAGAAAGGTATTGGTTCCAGTAAGTATGTTTTTCCCTATTGAAATCTTCCTCTTCTGACCACTAATTCCCATATCTACGATGTACGAAAAGGTAGGGTACTATGTTAGGGACATATCGAAGCATGAAATTTATTTTCTCCAGTTCAGTCCTTAGCCTCGTATCTCCTGCATAATTCTATATTCCATAGCAGCTTTCATCTCATAGGCCCAGATGTCCCAATCTTCCGTTGTTCGGTGTTTCATCAGGTGTTCCTTAGGACCTATGTCTTAAACCATCTGAGAAACTAAAGAAAAAAATAGTCTAAGTTATTTTGTGAATAAAAAGTTTTAAAAAAATCGTTTATAGTGCAGGAAGGGGAGTGGGCAGGGGCTGGGAGTTGTACAAGGAGAGCGGGGGGTCTGTGTAGGGTGTGGAGGGTGTGGTGGAGGGAGTGGAAGGTGTGGAGGTGTCTATGCAGGGAGTGGGAGGGGTGTGGATAGGAAGGTGGGGAGTGGCAGGGGTGGGGGTGGAGAGGTGTGTGTAGGGAGGCAGGTTAGGGATGTGTGGGAGAGGAGGTGGATAGGGTGTGGAGGGGGAGGTGGTTAGGGTGTGGGTGGGCTGTGGGATCGGCAGGGGTGTGGGAGGTGGCAGGGGTGTGACACCTCTGCCCACCCTGCACACACCCACCTCCACCTCCCCACACCCATGCCTGCCCACACACACCTCCCCACCCATGCACACCACTGTCCACACACACCCTCTGCACACCCACACCTGCCACCCTTTCCCACCTCTCACTCCCACCTCCCGCATAGACATCCTCCCACACCTTACCCACACCCACCCCCTCCCAAATCTTTGCCCTACACCACCTCCCCACCCCTGCCAACCCGTGCACACCTTCCCCACCCCTGCACACCATCTCCCACCCTCCCCACCCCTAACCTCTGCCCATCCCCCACCCTACACACTCTTCACCTACCCCAACCCCTGTCCACCCCTCCTCATCCCTGCACAATTCCTATTTTGGCCTTTTCGCGTACAATTATTAGATTTCTAGTAATTTAACCCCAAATTAATTTGATCATGATAATATAAGGTAAATATAACTAGTATGTGGATTTTTAGGCTTGCATTTGTTGGTCGAATTTCGAGAACATAAATGTGATTTTAGGCTTATTTTGGTCGATTCGCGTCCAATTTGTCTTCTCGAGTCATTTAACCCAAAATGTTTTTGAACATGAGAATATGAGTATAATATATATTTAATGTGTAGATTTTTAGGCTTGCATTTGTTGCTGGTCGAATTTCGGAAACATAAATTATGCCTATTTTGGCCGATTTGCGTCCAATTTGTATTTCTTGATTTGACCCCAAATTATTTTTGAATATGATAATATGAGGTATAATATAACTAGTGTATAGATTTTTAGGCTTGCATTTGTTGTTTGTCAAATTTCGGAAACATAAATGTGATTTTAGGCCTATTTTGGCCGATTCGCGTCTAATTGTACTTCTCAAGTCGTTTAACCAAATTCTTGTTGATATATATAATATGAGGTATAATATAACTAATGTGTAGATCTTTAGGCTTGCATTGTTATTGGTCGAATCGGGAACGTAAATGTATTTGAGGCCTATTTTGGCCGATTCGCGTCCAATTTGTACTTCTCGAGTCATTTAACCGAAAATTATTTTTGAACATGATAATATGATGTATAATATAACTACTGTGTAGATTTTTAGACTTGCATTAGTTGTTGGTCGAATTTTGGGAACGTAAATGTTATTTAGGCCTATTTTGGCCTTTTCGCGTCCAAGTATTTTTGAATAATTTAACTCCAATATTTTTATGAATATGACTATATAAGGTATAATATAACTACTGTGTAGGTTTTAACCTTCAATTTATTGTTGGTTAAAGTTCGAGAAGGTATATGTAACTTTTAGAACTATTTAACTACGGTAAATGAGTGAATTCCTATATTATGTGTTTTATTCCTTGGTTGTTTTGCAAGGTTTATATGAATAGAATTTTGAAGTGCTTCACCATGGAGGAATTCAATTATGTTCGGGACAAGTTGGCGACTTACCATTGTGACGATTGCTTATGAACATTTTGGGAGGATTTTTATTTTCCTAATAATACATACACTTTTATCAATTCTATGTACGCTTTATATTATTTCAATATATATTTTAAAGTTATTTACAAATTATTTTTTTAATTGCATTTCGGTTATTATTTTTGGAAGGGAAGTGTTAAGCGGGGGGAGGGTCTGCCACGATGGGTGCTGGGCTGGGCTAGAAGGTGGGCAGAGTGTGGGGAGGTGAGTGTGCAAGGGTTGTGGGAGGTGGGAAGACGGGTGTGGGAGGTGGTCTGTGGGTGGGCAGAGGGTGTGGAGGTGGGTAAAGGGTGGGGAGGTGGATGGGAAGGTGGGTGGGGTTGTGGGTGTGGGGAGGTGGGGTGGGCTGGCAACAGGGGTTTCTGGGGGTTGGCAGCAGGTTTGGCATTGGTTGGGGGTGCTGGGGGCTGGCAGCAGGGGGTAAAAAGCAGATATTATTTTTTTAAAAAAAATGATTGTAAAAGGGTTGCGGTTTTATTAACAAACGCAACCCTTTTGAATGAAGGACTGCAGTTTTATAAAAAACCGCAGCCCTTCTAAAATTGAAGGGCTGGGGTTTTTTTCCCTAAACTGCAGCCCTTCAAGTACTGAAGGGCTGCGATTTATTTATAAACCGCAGCCCTTCCTGAAGAAAACCGCAACCCTTGTTTTTCCCTAAAGGGCTGCTACAGCAAGGGTTGCTCGCAAAAAATGCAGCCCTTGCGTATTTTTCCACTCGCGTGATTGATAGATGTTGTGGTGGTGTTGTACCTGTGGCTTTGTTGGGCGACATTGTTGCTTTGCTTGTCGAAGCTCTAGTCAATTGCTCTAGGCGTTATTGCTATTGTTATTCTATCTTCTGCTCCGTCATACTCCTTCCTTCAGTGCTATAATTTTAGTTCCTCTTGGTCTTTTTTATTTTTATGAAGAACCCAAATCAGTTTTGTTGCTAGTTGTAATTTTATCTTGTCCTTCATATTTGTTTCATGTTAATAGTAGCCAAATCAGTTTCTTATTGGCTTATGTTAGCTTAAGTTTTATTAGTTTAGTTCAATAAGTTGGTTTTATGATTTTAAGATATGTAGAATCAGTTTACAGAATTAAGGATTAAGAGTTTGTAATTATGGTTGTGTAACACCCCAACTTCTAAGCATCATTAATTCATTAATTAACTGCTATTTAGCAGCGAAAGGCTTAACTTAGTCGGTGCGTTACTACCATACTTTCCTTTTGGAAAATACAAGGCAACATAAGTTCGTTAAAGAACATAACTTTATAAATATTAAGCTTCATAACTAACTTAGAAATGCATAAATACTAGGTGAAACATAGTTAAGGTTCATAAACTAATGTTTTTAAGTTTAGAATACATAATACTAAGAGTTCTGCATAATTTAAGTAGTAATTATTCCTCACTGCTACGCCATTCCGGCATCCCCGTCGTTACCTAAAACAGAATAGCAAAACGTCATGAGCCGAAGCCCAGTAACATACTACTCTAACATCGTAAATTCATTTCAATTCATTTTAGTTGCAAACAGGGAAGAAAGAGAATAAAATAAAACCATTTCATAAACATTTTATGTAAACATAAATTCATTATTATCCTCATATCATAATCATCATCATAATTATCTTATTTGTAACATGACGAGTATAACATATAGGGACGTCTCCCATCATCATCATCATCATTGTCATCATCATAATCATAGGGCAATAACCACCAGGGACATCGTCCCTAACCAGAAGGTGGCATATAGCCATGCATAGTGCGGTGCCACCAGGGACAAATGCCCCTAACCAGAAGATGGCGTTTCCGCCTTAGAATAGAACGGTACGTGTACGACCAACATAACATCGTACTGCCAAGAACCATCTTTTACTTTTGTTTATCATGTTCCATTTCTTTTTATTTATACATTATACTTCACAATCATCATGGAAATCATATTCTTTAACCTTTAGCAAATCATCATAAATTACGTAACGTCATGAAATATCATGTTTATAAAAAGATTTTATATTCCGCAATCCATAAAAGCATACATTTAACAGAAACATTATATAAAGATCACAATAAAACATATATTTAGAATAAAGGGAATACGGGTGTTAGCAGTAGACATTACCTCAAATCCTGCTTAGTACTTTGATAGTCGGAGGAGACTATTGTAATATCCCTTTTTCCTTAATTTAACCAATAATTAATAACGAGATGATTAATATTGAAACTTCCCTCATTTGTTATCATTATAGTTATAATGTTGACTCGTTAACCAAATTAATAGTTGGACTATGTATATTCGTTTATTTACTAAACTTTATAAGTACCATCTTATTACTTAAATAATTATTATTACATTAGCTTTTATTAAAACTTGACATATTTAAATATTAATAAATTAAAGTTAATAATATGGACTTAAAAAAATAAAGGATAAGACTACTTAGTATTATATTTGCTAAACTTGTTTCACCCAACTTGCCCATTAATTATGCTAAGTCATATTACTTAGATTATATTATACTTGCATTTAATATAGTAGTAGGCTAGTAGCTAGTTGTAATTATATGTAATACTTTCAACAACAATCAACTTAGAAGTTGTATATTACTTGAGCCCAAACATCATAATCAGTAAAATATAAATCATGTACTTTAGGCCCAAAATAAAAATAAAAGAAAAAGAATAGAAGTTACTCTGTATCATCTTACCTATAAGAGTATAAGGATATAATGTGGGATTTGGGAACAAAGGGAGAAACGTGATAGAAAATTTGTCGCCTGAGACGGGCTGCCGCACATCACCTGGGCCTCGGGTGGTTCACCGGATTTCGTCGGAGTGAAGATGAGATTGGTTCCGGTGGAGGTGCGTCGGCACAGGTGGGTCGAGGAGAGAGAGAGATGTGACGTGAGGAGGAGGGAGTTCAAGTGTGAGAAAGAAAGGTGGTTGGGCTGGCGCGACTGGGTGGCGCGGGGTGCTCGGTTCATAATTCAAAACATATGAACTTTGGTCAAGTTACATTAATGAAGGAAGATTGAGAATTCAATATTTGGGGCTTCTTCCAGATTTTATGAGACATTGTAGCAAGTTTTATTGACTAATGAAAAAGACTTCTGACATGAACGTTGTAATATTGAGTTAAAGTGTTTGATTTCATGTGTGAACACTTATAAAAGATTTGCCAGAGAAGAAAAATGGAGGAAGGAAGAAGATGGCTAGAGTTCTAGACTTATAGGGCCCTTCGTATAATTTCTAATTTTGCTTAAGTATATACTTGTTCTATTGTCCAATAGTTAGGTTAAATGAAAGGAATTTGAAATAAGCCTTATTATACTTTCTAATATCTAAAATTCTTGATTTTGTTAGTTTGGAAAGATTTAATTTATAATTAATCCGACAATTAGTATTACTTAAATACGGGATGTTACATCCTGACCCCCTCAGAAAAAGTTTCATCCTCGAAACTTAGTAAGTCAAAATAAGGTCATGCAATTCATATCTAAAATCACTATTTCATGCTTAAACATAAAACATAATCATACTTTAGATAACGTATGCAGATCAGACATGATAAACATACAAAATAATCTAAGCAAATAGATGAGGGTATTTCTCTTTTATTTCTCTTTTATTTGATCTTCAACTTCCCAAGTTGCTTCCGTCGGCGGATGGTTGGCCCATAGAACTTTTACCATGGGAATTACTTTGTTTCGGAGCTGCTTTTCCCTACGGTCAAGGATTTCAATCGGTTTTTCTTCGTAAGTCAAGTCATTCCTTAGTTGTAAAGGTTCATGCTTAATCACATGGCTTGGATCAGGTATGTACTTTCTTAACATCGATATATGGAAGACATTATTATGCACCTTATCTAGGTCTGTCGGTAGTGCCAATCGATAAGCCACGTCATTCACTCGCTCGAGAATCTCATATGGACCGATATACCTTGGACTAAGCTTACAAATTGACCAAATCGCATGACACCTTTAGTAGGTGAGACTTTCAGAAAAACATGATCACCTACTATGAACTCCAGTGGTCTCCTTTGGTGATTTGCATAGCTCTTATGTCGATTCTACGCAGCCTTGAATTGATCTTGGTCTGAATTAATCGTACTTTTTCTGTCATTTCTTGTATCAAGTCGGGTCCGATCATTCGAGTTTCGTCAATATCACTCAAACAAAGGGGTGTTCTACATCTTCTCCCATTGAGTGCTTCATATGGGGAGATTTGATGCTTGTTATTGTAAGAAAATTCTACAAGTGGCAAGTACTTCTCCGAGCTTCCTTGAAATTCTAACATGAATGCTCTTAGCATATCTTCCAGAGTATGAATCGTCCATTCGGTCTGACCATCAGTTGTTGGGTGGAAGGATGTACTGAAGTTGAGTCTAGTGCCAGAGCTTTTTGCAACTCTTTCCAAAACTTTGCCTGGAATCTTGAGTCTCGATCAGATACAATTGAACTCAGAACTCCATGAAGCCTGACAATTGTGTTCATATATAGCTCAGCTAGCTTGTCTAAGCTCCAATTATTTCTTATCGCCAAGAAATGCACGGATTTTGTCAATCTATCAACAATTACCTAGATAGAGTTCATGCCTCGAGTTGACGATGGTAGTCCCATTACGAAATCCATCAAGATCGAATCCCACTTCCAAGTGGGGACATCCAATGGTTGTAGGAGCCCTGCAGGTCTCTAGTGCTCTATCTTGACCTTTTGACAAGTCAAGCATCTTGCCACAAATTCAGCACTTCTTGCTTCATGTTGCTCCACCAGAATGTCTGTTTCAAATCTTTGTATAACTTGTTTCCTCCAGGGTGGATTGAGAAAGGACTATTATGAGCTTCTTCTAAAATCCTCTTCTTTAATGTCTCCTTATTGGGGAACATAACCTTCCTTGAAATCTCAAAGTACCATCCTCTTGGATCACAAATCCTGGCGACTTCCCTCTCTTCACGTCATTCTTTATTTTCTCTAACTTTGGGTCTCCGCCTTGTGCCTCCTTTATGTCTCCCAACAATGTTGGCCTCAACTCCAATGCATTCAAAACACACCTTCTTTTCACTGAATGATCTCCACTTTCATTTTCCAAAGATCATCACTTATAGCTTTTGGTAGGGTCAAGGTGGTGTTTAGGTGAGCTTTTCAGCTTAGGGCATCAGCTACGACATTTGCTTTTCCAAGATGATATTGAATGTCAAGGTCATAATCTTTTAGGATTTCCAACCACCTACGTTGTCGTAAGTTCAACTCTTTTTGGGTAAAGATGTATTTGAGGTTTTTATGGTCGGTAAAGATTTTGCACGGAACACCATATAAATAGTGTCGCCAGATTTTGAGGGCAAATACGATAGCATCTAGTTCAAGATCATGGGTTGGGTAATTTTGTTCATGTGGTTTAAGTTGTCGAGAAGCGTATGCTATAACCTTCTCATTTTGCATCAGCACACATCCTAATCCATGCTTGTAGGCATCACTATTTACAACAAATCCATTTGTACCAGAAGGAAGGGTTAGAATGGCGGCAGAGGTAAGATGTTTCTTTAACTCATGAAAAGCTTCTTCACGTTCATCGCTCCATTCAAACTTGATCAGCTTCTTCACCAATCGCGTTATAGGCATAACTATCTTTGAGAAGTCTTGGATGAATCTTCGGTAGTATTCAGCTAAACCCATAAAACCTCGAATTTCAGGGACATTGGTGGGTCTAGGCCACTCCATTATGGCTTTTATTTTCTCGGGGTCTACGAAGACTCCATTCTCAGAGATGATGTGCCCTAGAAAGGCAACTTCTTTCAACCAGAACTCACATTTCTTCAACTTCGCATACAACTTTCTTTCTCTTAGTATTTCTAACACCTTTCTCAAGTGTTTTTCATGCTCACTTGAGTTTCTTGAAAACACCAAGATATCATCAATGAATACAACAACGAATTTATTAAGGTAGGGCTTGAAAACTCGGTTCATCAGGTCCATGAAAATGGCTGGGGCATTGGTTAACCCAAAGGGCATCACCGTGAATTCGTAATGGCCATATCGGGTTTTGAAGGCAGTTCTTAAGATATCTTCTGGCTTAATGCGAAGTTGATGATATCCGGACCTCAAATCTATCTTGGAGAAAGTGGTTGCACCTCGCAGCTGATTGAAAAGATCGTCAATGTGGGGTAAAGGATATCTATTTTTGATGGTAATCTTATTTAACTCTCGATAATCGATGCACAACCTCATACTTCCATCTTTCTTCTTTACAAACAAGACTGGCGCACCCTAAGGTGAAACACTAGGTCGGATGTACCCTTTTCGAGTAATTCATCCAATTGCTTCTTCAATTCTTGCAATTCAGCTGAGCCATTCTATATGGTGCCTTTGAGATATGAGCAGCTCCCAAAATAAGGTCGATGCTAAAGTCTATTTCTCTTTGTGGAGACATACCAGATATCTCTTCTGGAAACACGTTCAGGGTACTCTTTAACTATAGGGATGTCGGACAAAGTGTCTTCAGGTTTTATTAGGTCTATTACATTGCAAAGCTATCCGTAACAACCCTTCGCAAGTAGTTTGAATACTTTTGAGGTTGAGATAATACGGGGTTTGGCTTTTCTTCTTCGATAAGAAACCTTGCACCCATCAGGTCTTCTAAGGGTTATCTTATGGTTAAGGCAATTAATGTCAGCTTGATACTTGGATAACCAATCCATTCCCAAGATCACATCAAAGTTGGTTAATTCAAATTGAACTAGGTCGACTAGAAATTCACAACCTCCTATAAGGATAGGGCAGTTTCTATACATGACATCATATGAGATAGATTCACCATTTGGGATGGAAACTGACATGATAGAGAATTTAGGGAATGATTTTGCATTGAAATTTCTAGAAAATGCAGTAGGTATAAATGAATGTGAAGCTCTAGAATAAAAAAGAACACAACCGGGTATAGAATGGACAGGGAAAGTATGTACCAGTGATGACGGTATCATCAGCTTCAGCTTCTTCTCTTTGCATCATGAACACTCTCCCAGCTTGTGGAGGTCCTCTCGATGGATTAAGATTGTTGTTTGCATTGCCGCTATAAGTGGAGTTTTTTCCATTCCCTTGATTCTTTGTGGAGCCATGGTTGTTCACGTTGTGGCCTCGTTTTCTTGAAAATGACAATCTTTCACTATGTGGCCTTGTTTACCACATCGATAACATTGGTCGGTTCCTTTACGACAGTCCCTTACCTAAAGGCCTTGCTTGTTACACTTGTTGCACCGAGGAACTTGTCTTTAATTATGATTCTCCTCCATGTGACCAGTATTCAACTTCTTGTTGAAACTGTTGCTTGATTGGCCTTTATGGTAAATATTCCTGGAAAGACAAATGGAAGAAAGGATAACTCTTCAAGTGTTTTCATAAAGATAGATCTTGGAAACAAGCAGTTGTATTCGAAGGACTATGTAGCCTCTCTGAAAAATGTTATACATATAAGAGAGCCTAGTAGCTACAAAAAAACTTCACAAGAACAAGGGTGGATAGAAGTTATGTCAAAGGAGCTTAAGGCTCTTGAAGAAAATGAAAGATGGGAATTAACAGGTTTACCTGAAGGACATAAAGAAATTGATTCAAAATGGGTGTATGAGGTGAAATTTAGACTAGATGTAAGTGTTGAAAAGCGTAAACCAGATTGGTAGTAAAAGGAGATAGACAAATGAATGGCAAGGACTACCAACATTCTTTTTCCCATGTAGCTAAGTTCACCATAGTAAGGAGTCTAATTGCCTTAGAAATTATGATAGGTTGGAAGCTTCATCATGTAGATATTAGTTAACAAGTCCTGCATTATTTTCAAGATGTGGAAGTTTATATGAAAGTGCCATAAGGATACAGTGGGGGAGATGGAAAGTATGTAGGCTGAACAAGAGTCTATATGGCTTGAAACAAGCCTCTAGATAGTGGAATGTGGAGTTGACTAGGTGCCTTGTGAATATGAGTTTCTATCAATGTAAAAGGGACTATTCCCTATTATCCGAGATAAAACATGACAAGGAGATCAAGTTCTTAGTCTTTGATGATGACCTCCTCATCACTGGAGATGATGAAGCAGGCACACAAAGCCTGAAAAGTGAGATTGACAAGCAAATTATAGTGAAGAATTTACTTTATTGGGATAGAAGTATACAGGAACACAGAAGGAACACTCTTGAACCAAAGAAAATTCATTAAAGACAGTTCAAGATAGGGTGTTAACGACCCGAACCGAGAACGAACATGCTCCAGCTCAGTTCGGCCCAAAATGGTGAAATTCAAGCTTGGCTCGAGCTCGAAACCCGACAAACCTCAAATGTTTGGGCTTGGCTCAAGCTCGAGAGGACAAAGTCCAAGCTCGGCTCGAGGCTCAGCTTGAAACTTAATTTGAAAAAGTTGGGCTTAGACCGAACTGTGTAGGCCTAAGTCAATACTAAAGCTAGAATTAGGCTGTAGGCCCAACCATACAGGCCAAGTATGCCCAAGAAAGTATGAGCTTGTTCACTCACCCATCATATTCTTTTATAACTTGGTTTTCCTTTTAGCATTACTAAGATTTCAATGTGGGACTACATAGTTTGTTAAAGAAAAACAAACTCATTATACATGCTTTTATAACTTGGTTTTCCTCTTAGCATTGCTAAGATTTTAATGTGGGACTCCATGTTTTATTGAAGTTAAACACACATTCATCCCAAATTCTTTTATAACTTGGTTTTCCTCTTAACATTGCTAAAATTTCGATGTGGGACTCCATGTTTTCTTAAAGAAAAAACTCACACTACATATAATTTTATAACTTAGTTTCCCTCTAAACTTCACTAAAATTTCAATATGGGACTTCATGTTAATTTAAAAAATTCCAACATTGTAGCAAGAAGACTCTAAGTGCATTTAAATAATCAATTATTAAATATTTTAATTATTAAATAATTAAATATTTAAAAGTAATCTTCATTCCTTTTTACAAATTTTGTTTTCTAACCAAGGAGGTAGAAAATCAAACTCTAAGTTGACGTAAGAAGTAATAGCTATTTATAAAGAAAATAAGGTTGATGTTTGTTTTTTTAACCAATGTGGGACTTTAGTGCCTAGTGGAGTAGAGGTCAAGTTGGATTACATATTAAAATATAAAATATTAATATAATTATCGAACGTGTTTGCTAGCTTTCGAGCCAAACTTCATCGTGCTCAAGCTCGGCTCGTTAAGGTATCGAGCCGATCCCGAACTCGAATCGCTCTCCGGGCCGAGCTTTGACCGAGCCGAATCCCAATAATTTGCGAGTTGTGCTGGCTCGTTAGCACCCGTAGTTCAAGATAATGGGATGGATCAATGTGTTCCAGCTAGATTTCCTTTTCCAAAAGGTTCAAGCTCTCAACAGATCATGGTGAAATATTAGAAGATCAAGAAGTTTACAGAAAAATGATGGGAAGGCCGCTATATTTGAACTTGGAAAGGCCAAACATTTCTTATTCTGTTTAGCAGTTAATTCAATTTATGTCATAACCTTGAAAACTCATATGCATTATATATTATAAGATATCTAGACGAGAATATGGATTTGGGGCTTTATTACCTTGCTAATTCATAACTCAAGCTAGTAATTTATTGTGACTCTGACTGGGGGAGTTGTGTTTTCAATAAAATATCCTCAACTGGATATTGTGTGTTTCTTGGAGGCTCACTCATCTGCCGGAAAACCAAGAAACAGAAGACTGTTTCCAATTCCTCATGTGAAGCTGAATATAAGTGTATACATATACAACTGGTGAGTCAGTTTGGATCCAGGGGATCTTTGATGAATTACAAGTAAAGATTCGTACTCCTATTGATCTCTTTTGTGACAACAAGACAACCTATTATCTAGCACAAAACCCAATCTTCCATGAGAGGACTAAATACTTGGGCATTGACGACCATTATGTGAGGGATAATGGGAAGAATGATTCATCAACACCATTCACATATCTTCATTCCTTTAATTGGCTGACGTGATGAGTAAATCACTCAAAAAACATCAACATAATTATTTATCATCCAAGTTGGGTTTACTTTATGCAACTCCAACTTGCGGGAAGGGGGGAGGTGTGAAGAATTAGAGTATATTATCTATAATACTATGTTGATCCTTCTATAATGTACATGGTAGAGTGAATAGTTTTAGAATGTTATTTTTCTTTGCATTCTTATTTTCTATTGGTTGTTAGATCCTAGGAGGATTCTTTGTCTTTTTATGCAACTGTATGTTATTTCCATGGCATTTACTTCCATTTTTTCAAAATCAGATTCGTCATAATCAGAGAGGGGTTTTAGAGTTACCTCATTTTTGTCATTTAGTTGTGACTTCGAAATCACCAACTTCAATGACTCTCCATACCTGATAATTTTCAGCTTTGATGAATATCTCCATGCGATTCTTCTAGTAGTTGAAGTACTTCCCATTGAACATAGAGGCCTTTGAGTGGAATAACCTTCTTCAAGTTTTCGGTGGTATTCATGTTCCTTGGATCTTCTTCTCAATAGGGTTTCCTATCTTACGTGAGTTCTAGCTCTGATACCAATTGTTATTTCCCTAGGAACACTACAAGAGGGGGGGTGAATTGTAGGTGTAGAAATAAACGTAACTTTTTGCGGAAATTAAAACTTAAACGAATAAACAAGCTAAAGGAACACAAGGGATTTTTACGAGGAAAAACTTCTTGGGCCCAACAAGAAGAAACAACCTCGACCACTAGGGATTTTAAACTCAACACTTTCACTAATTAGGCCAAACAACTTTGTTACAACCTAATTCTAACTCGAGCCACACCTTGAGTTCCTAAACTCAAGTTCCTGACCACTGTTCCCTTAACAGAGTTCCTCTCAACTTCACTCGAAGTTTTCTCACACATTACAAGCTTCACTCAAAGCCTCTCTCTTACAGAACTTCACTCAAAGTTCCCTTACCCCAAAAACCAAAATACAATTGATCGAAATAAGCTTAGTGGAATTAGAGTAAGAAGGCAAAGAACAAATGGCTATTATGAGAGAATGAAGGCACTGACACTTAATAATTCAAACTCACTTAATTACTTAGTCAGACACATTTGGAACTTATTAGACTTCATATTTATAGTGAATCATAAAAGACGTGGGATTAAAACGAGTCATGTTTAAGTCCATTACCCATGATGTTCCTTCCCCTAAGGAACACGTTTCTCATCATGTCCCATGATCCCATGACTATTGAACGTGGATATATTAGCACAACTCCTAAAATAGGAGTTCCTTGAGTTTATCCGAAAATCAGTTTTATATAAAACTTTTTTATTAAAACTGAATTTTTAATCTTTAAGAAAATAATATCTTTAAAAAAATCTTTTAAAACCGGATATTTATTTTCTTATTTTTCCAAAAAAAAATCTTTTCTAAAAAGATTTTCTTTTAAAACTGATTTTCATTTAGAATATATAAAACTAATTTCCTATAATTTAGGCATGACTTACTCAATTCATATTTAACCGTTACATTTCACGCCTAAGTCTAGTTCCTTTTATTAACAGTTCCTTTAACATATTCGTTAGTGCCACTTAGTTTGTTCCTTACGAAAGGAACAAACTCTCATTCTCAAATAACTGCCACTGTTCCTTACCATCTTTCTTTGTTCCTTTACATTGGAACTAGAAAATAAAACGCCTAGCTTCTATTCTCTTGATCCAATGCTTGCTCCAGTATCAACATATAGAAACTTCTTTACTTAGCCTTTGAAATCCTCTCTTGACTTCTTCTTGACTTCGTATTCTCCCAGTTCCTTCATTGATACCTTAGAACATACACTTAAATAACATTAGTTCACTACTTAGTTTGTTCCTTTGTTTCTTTGTCATTATCAAAACTAGGGTTCAACAATTTCCCCCTTTTTATGATGACAACAAAGGTACAAACTAAGGAAAAAACAAATAATATAAGTGAATGAAAAAAAAACATAAAGAAGAAAATGAAAAATAAAACACAATTAGTAAGTTAATTGAATTTTGATTTTTCATTTACCTTAACCTATTTTTGATTTTTCATTTACCTTATCATAATTTTTGTAATTTTTAATTTTTAGTTTATGTACAGTTTGTTCCTTAAATCTTTTCCCCCTTTGTCATCCTCAAAAAGAATAGACTCTGCATGATTGATGAATTGATTTATCACCTTAAGACCAATATGCAAGCACCAGTTGTGGTTAAGTTAGAAAATCAAAGAGTAAACTTGCTCAAACATCAATCACATAATACTAGCCATTCCAAGGAAGAAATTATGCAAACATTTAAACACAGACAAATAGCAAAAGTCATTGTTATATATATAGCACTTGTTCCATAACAAAACAAAAGAAAAGAAAGAAAAGGATAAACAAAAGTTGTTCCTTGAAAAGAAACAGGAACAACAACAAAACAAAAAAAAACTAGAAAGGGAAGGGGAATGGTGTTCCTCTACAACTTCTTCTTCAACCACATCCTCCAACTTTTCATCACCACCCCATGATTTGCACAACCTGTTCCTTCACTCCTCCAAACTAGGCCATAGATTCCATCTTCTTTTGTGCGCAACACGATCACTCAGATCTTCATAAGACTTCATCATTTTCAGTTTTGCATCCAAAGTCCAATGAAGATGATTATAAAATTTTATCATATGTTGCAGGAAGCAACTTCATTAACCCAGTTAGCACTCCGGAGTATCCTGTTTCTTACCCTTGGAACTTGAGGCAGATGGTGGATTTTGTGAAGGAACTGGAGAGGTTTGAGTGGAAGGCTCATCTGTTCCGGAATGGAAACAGAAGGTGAAGGGTGATAAATGGGAGGAAGAAATGGTGGTGTGGGTGGAAGAGTTGTGGAGGTGGAAGCAAAAGGATTGGTCCTTTTATTTCATCCTTCAACTGCTCAAAACTGGAAGGAACAGAGAAGGATGAGGTAAATGGAGGGTATTTTGTGAAAGGAACAGAGAGTTTGGGGATGTGGTGGAGTGGTTCCTTGAGAGTGGAGGGTATCCTGTTCCTCATATCCGAAAGGACTAAAGGGAGTCCTTGTTGGAAGGAACAGGAACAGTGAGCAATTTTTCAACGATGCTCTTTCCTCACTCTCGAGGAACAGAGGGTTTAGGCTTTGGCAATGTGTTTGCGCCTCTTAGGTTTCGGTTCCTCCGGCTTAGGAACAGGTTCTCCAAGATAACATCATCATCTTGTTCCTCTAATGTCAACTTAGGCATTTTCTTTTCTGAGGAACTGGAGCCATTCTCCTTGAATGAGACCCTTCTTGGACAGACAACCAAGTCCATTTAGAGTCTTCTCATTCAAGATGTTCCCTTGTTTGACTCCTATGTGGTCCAACCAGTAAGTCTTACTTCAAAGTGATGAAGTAAGAAGTTATCAAGCGCTATACCAATAACACAATTATTTTCAATACAGTGGGTTAAGATGTTGAATAAGAGAGGAAGGGAAGTTGATTTGTATGTGGTGGTCTAAGCAAAACATGTAACACATATCAAGAGACCCACTTCATTCCTCTTTTCAGTTCGAGGAATGAGTGCTCTCCAAACCAAGTTAAATGACTTTGTGAAGGGGAGAGAGTAGGTTATGGTTTTATTTTTTGGCCAGCTTCCTCCAAAATATTCTAAATTTTGTCTTGAGGAAAATTCGGAAAGAAACAGTTCCTTTCCGTTTAAAATACAAATCAGTTCCTTTGCAAGGAACTTCCCATACTTTGCCAAAGTGCTTGATTAAACCTTATTTTCTTTCCTCTAACCTCAGTTGTGCAAGTTCCATTATATTAAAAATTTGCACAAAATCGTCCATGCTAGAGGAACAAGTGCTTTTAAAGGCGAATTCAAACAAGAATTCCATGCCTTGTTCCTTTAGAATGGAGTTAATTCATGAAATTCTACTTTATTTGCCCATTCTAATCTACACAAAAACCCAAACATACCTAGATTCACTTCTTCGACCCGTTTCTTGGAAGAGAAGAAACAGTTCCTTTGGAAGGAACAGTGCGTATTTTTTCTTCCCCCTGAGATTGTTCCGGGGTTTCTTCATCATCTTCCCCAATAATTTTCTTCTCGCATGCTCCTTCTGGAGATTCTAATTGTTGTTCCTTATGGGGTTTTCTTGAATTTGTCGGTTTCAAGGGTTTGGTAGGAGAAGAGAATTTCCATTTTTGAGAGTTGGTGTTTTTGGATGTTGGAAAAGGAGAGTTTCTTGAAGTTTTTGCCATGATTTGAGAAGGTTTGAGGTTTTTATGGAGTATCAAGAGGTGTGATGATTTCGGTATGGTGAAGATGAAAGGTTGGAGGAACACGGTTTCTATAATGGTGAATTAAGAGGAAGTTTTGCATGTAATAGTTTTTGACACGCGGGAAAAAAAATAAAAAAATAAAATAAAAAAAAAACGAAAAGAGATAATAAGAACAAGATTTAATTAAACTGTTCCCTTTTATTTTGGGATTTTTCGGATTTTTATGATTTTAATTTTTGAAAGAAAATAAATGCTAAGGAACTTGTGCTATAGGAACAACTAATGCTACATATCAATGTCCTTCATATCATGCATGTTTCTTACCTTAGGAACAGTAAGGGGAGTATTATGTGACATTTGTGAGTTGTTTAATTTCTTTGAATTCATGTTTATGTTTTGAACATTCCAATTTGCAATGGTCTTAGGCAATTAAACACAATTATTTTTAGCACACAAAGTCACTCAAATTGATTCAAACATGGGGGAATGACATAGGAACAATCACTTAATTTTTATTAACCCTAACTCAAGCCTTAATTTTTCATATCTATCTCTTTGCAAAGGCTTAGTTAGATATCAGCAATCTGATATCAGTTTGACAAAACTCAAGTTTAATCAAACCTTTTTCAACATTTTCTCTTAAAAAGTGATGTCTGATATGTATATGCTTTACTCTAGAATGATGCACTGGATCTTTAGATATACTATAGCACTTGTATTGTCACAATAAATAGGAACACATTCAAAGTTTATTCCATAGTCACTAAGTTGTTGTTTTATCCAAAGCATTTGAGAGCAACATGCAGCAGCAGCTACATATTCTGCTTCAGCAGTGGATAAAGCAACTGTGTTTTGTTTCTTGGTACTCCAAGAAACTAAACTATGACCAAGGAATTGTGCCATACCTGAGGTGCTTTTCCTATTTACAAGATCTCCAGCATAATCTGCATCTGCATATCCTTTTAGTTCGAATGTATCACTTCTTGGATAGTAGAGTCCAAGATCATCTGTTCCTTTAAGTATCTAAGAATTCTCTTCACAGCAATGAGGTGAGACTCCTTTGGATTTGCTTGAAATCTAGCACACAAACCAACACTGAAAGCTATGTCTGGACGACTAGCAGTTAGATACAAAAGTGAACCAATCATTCCTCTATATTTTGTTTGATCAACACTTGTTCCTATGGAGTCTTCATCTAATCTAGTTGAAGTTCCCATAGGAGTGTGATTTATCTTTGAATTTTCGAGGCCATATTTCTTTAATAGTTCCTTTATGTATTTTTGTTGGTGAACAATTATTCCTTTTCAGTTTGTTTATTTGTAGTCCAAGAAAGAAATTTAACTCACCCATCATACTCATTTCAAATTCATTGCTCATGAGACTTGAGAATTCTTTGCACAATGTTTCATTAGTAGCTCCGAATATGATGTCATCAACATATATTTGAACAAGCAAAATTCAGTTCCTTTAGATTTTAGGAACAAGGTTTTATCAACCTTTCCTCTTTTAAAATTGTTTTCTAAAAGGAACTTTGATAATCTCTCATACCATGATCTAGGTGCTTGTTTTAACCCATAAAGAGCTTTATCAAGCTTGTAGACATGATTTGGGAGATTATTATTTTCAAAGGGGGTTGTTCAACATATACATCTTCTTTAGATAGCCATTTAAAAATGCACACTTAACATCCATTTGATATAATTTAAACCCATGTAAGCAGCAAATGCAATTAAAATTCTAATGGCTTCTAATCTAGCTACAGGAGCAAAGGTTTCTTCATAATCCATTCCTTCTTGTTGATTATAACCTTTTACTACAAGTCTAGCTTTGTTTCTTACAATGGTTCCATATTCATCTAGTTTGTTTCTAAACACCCATTTTAAGCCAATTACTTTTTGTTGTTTAGATGAGGGAACTAGATGCCATACCTTGTTTCTTTCAAACTCATTTAATTCAGCTTGCATTGCAGTAATCCAATCAGAGTCAGTTAAGGCTTCTTCATGATTTCTTGGTTCCATCATTGATAGGAACGCATGAAATGCACAAAAGTTCCTTAACTGAGATCTAGTTTGCGTACCTTTGGATATGTCGCTGATTATGAGTTCCATGGATGTGACTTTTGTTGTCTCCAAGGTTTTGGTTGAAACTCTCTTATAGGAACATGTTGTTCCTCATGAGTTCCTTGAGTAGTGAGGAACTCTGCTCAGTTGTTCCTCTGTTAGCCTCGGTGGACTCAGTTCCTTCATTTGAGGAACAGGAACATCTTCTCCTCCTTGAGGAACAGGAACATCATTGATGTATTATTTTCAATTCCTCGTTCCTTTCCTCTTTCACTTCTTCTTCTTCTTGTGAATCTGCTTCCTTTACTTGGTTGTCCAACCTATCTCATAGTCATCAACCTGTATGCTTGGATTGTATTTGTCAGATTCATCAAAGATTACAGAATGCTTTCTTCAACACACATAGTTCTCTTGTTATATACTCTATAAGCTTTACTATGTGAGGAGTATCCTAAAAATTTGCTTCATCACTCCTTGCATCAAATTTTCCAAGATTATCTTTTCCATTATTATGCACATAACATTTGCACCAAATGTTCTAAAATAGTGATATTTGGTTTCTTTCCAAAATAAAGTTCATAAGGAGTTTTTTAATGATAGGTCTCATCATGGCACGATTAATTATGTGACAAGCAGTATTAACAGCTTCAGCCCAAAAGTTCCTTGGAAGTTCACTAGCAATTAACATGGTTCTAGACATTTCCTCCAAAGTTCTATTTTTCCTTTCTACAACACCATTTTGTTGTGGTGTTCTAGGGGCAGAAAAATTATGATCTAGGCCATTATCTCTGCTTAAGTCATCAAATTTATAATTTTCGAATTCCTTCCATGATCTGATCTAATGTGCATTATTTTATGTCAACTTAAGTTTTGAACTCTTTTAGCAAAGACAAGGAACTCATCATAAGTTTCATCTTTACTAGTGAGAAAAATAACCCAAGTGTACCTAGAGTAGTCATCTACAATCACAAGTACATACCTCTTTCCACTTCTGCTTTGAATTCTCATGGGTCCACATAAGTCCATATGAATTAATTCTAATGGTTTAGTGGTACTTACAATCGTTTTAGATTTGAAAGAGGATCTTACTTGTTTACCTCGTGCACATGCATCACAAACTTGATCAATATGAAATTTTATGGATGGTAATCCTAAAACAAGATCTTTTGATCTAAGTTTCTCAAGTAATGAAAAGCTAGCATGTCCTAGACGCTTGTGCCAAGAAGTGAATCATCTTCAATAACACTAAGACAAGTTAAATTGATTTGAGGAACAAGGTCTAGATCCACAATGTATGTGTTCCCTTTCCTTGTTCCTTCCAAGATAACCTTCTTAGTTTTAATGTTGATGATCAAGCATTTTTCTTTATCAAATTTTACAGTATTTCCTTTGTCACAGAATTGAGAAATGCTTAATAGATTATGTTTTAGACCTTCAACTAAAAATACATTTTCAATGGAGTGTAATGGTGACTTACCACCTTACCCATAGCAACTATGTTACCTTTCTTATTATCACCAAATGTTACACTCCACCTTCATAGGTTGTGAGTGAGAGAAACTTGTTTTGTCTCCTGTCATGTGCTTGGAACAACCACTATCGAGATACCATGTGTTGTTCCCCCTCACTCCAACCTGCAAAAATCAACTAGTGTTAGTTGTAGAGGAACCCCATCTTTCGTGGGTTCCTGTTCTTGACTAGGATTTGTTTTGACAACCCATTTTTTCTTACTTATTGTCACATTTTTCCCAATCATCTCAGATTTTAGTTGACATTGATTTATGTAATGACCTACCTTGCCACAATACATACAAATTTATCACTAGGTAGATCAACATATTTCTTTGTCTTGTTCCTTTTCTTGTAGTTTTCAAAACCAAGACCTTCCTTCCTCTTGGTCTGTGGTTTCTCAATCCACTTAGGAACTTTCATGATTTTGCCTCTGTTCCTTGCGACAACCAGTTCCTTTTTAAGATTACAGATCTGTTCCTTTAAAAAAAATTTCTCTTTATTCATTTTTAATCTCAGATCTGTATCCTTTCAAAGGGGTTGATCTTATATCAAAGGAACTCAGAACAGGGACAAATTCCTTCAAGTGTGAAATCTCTAAATTAATTAGATAATTTTCATTTTTCAAACTTTCATAAATATTCTTTGATTTTTAAGTTTTTATCAAATAAATCAAAGAACTTGTTTCAACATCTGTTCTCATTTTCTTAAGCCATTCTATGTGTTCCTTGCAACCTTTAAGGCTTGTTCCGTTTGTTACGTTTTTCACGTTCATCTCTACATTCAAGAATTGCATCATAAAGAAGATCATATATTTCAGCCTAGTTTTACCATCTAGTTCTGACTCAAGTCCATGTTGACTTACCTCAACTTTTTCTTCATCTTCTTTTTCGTCAGTGTTTGCCATGAGGCAAAGGTTTGCTGTTTCTTCATTTTGTGGTTCCTCTTCTTCTTCCGTCTCTGAATCTCCCCAAGCAGCTATCATAGCTTTGCGCACATTTGCCTTAGAGAAAGGTGCCTTTGATTCTTTGTTCCTTTCAGCAAAGCGTTCCTTGTTCCTTTCTTTGGTTTTGTCATTTTCCCAAAGAGGACATTCCTTGATGAAGTGATCTGTACTATCACATTTATGACAAGCAGCTTTGTTAGAAAATTTCTTAGTTTTACCTTTGAAGTTCCCATTCTTCATGTTCCTGTACATCTTTCGAAATTTTCGAACCATGAGGGCTGCTTCTTCTTCTTCTGAATCTGAATCATCTTCATCATCTGCTTTGAGAGCAATTGATTTTAATTTGGAGCTTTCACCATACTCAGTATCAAGGTGAAGCTCATGAGTCATAAGTGACCCTGCCAACTGTTCTAAGTTGAACTTAGTGAAGTCTTTTGTTTCTTGTAGAGCAGTGACCTTGGCCATCCATCTGTCCTTAGGAAGACTCCTAAGAACCTTTCAAACCTGTTCCTCAGATGAAATAAACTTTCCAAGAGAAGCCAACTCATTAATAATGTTAGTAAAACGAGTAAACATGTCTCGAATGCTTTCTTAGGTTTCATGCAGAATAGTTCATATTTATTCATAAGTAAATCAATTTTGGATCTTTTGACTTCATTAGTTCATTCATGGGTTACTTCTAGTAAATCCCATATTTGCTTTGCGGATTTGCATCCCATGATCCTATTATGTTCATGGGGTCCAAGTCCACAATACAACAGTTTAATAACCATGACATTTACTTCCATTTTTTCAAAATCAGATTTGTCATAATCAGAGAGGGGTAGGCAAAGTCGCTTATCGCCTAGATTTGCCCAATAACTTAGAAAGGGTCCATAATGTGTTTCACGTATCCCAACTACGGAGATACGTACCGGATGAGTCACATGTACTTGAACCGGAAAATGTCGAAATAGACGAGACCTTATCCTATGAGGAGAAACCTGTCCAGATCCTAGACCGCAAAGTGCGTAGTACGAGGAATAAGGACATCAGAATTGTCAAAGTGTTGTGGAGAAATCAAAATACTGAAGAAGCCACCTGGGAAGCCGAAGATGCAATGCGTCTGAAGTACCATGAGCTTTTTCAAGAGGTACGTGAGTTACGGGGACGTAACTTTTCTTTTAAGGGGGGAAGAATGCGATAGAATTTCGCGCTTTCACCCTAAAGTATGTTAATTATGATAGTTATTTGTAATTATTGCTGATCTGTTGTGCGAACGTTAGAAAACGCTTATGAAATTTTGGGACTTAGAAGTGCAAAAGATCGTTGTTAAGACTGGTTACCTCAGAGTTTCGGAACGAAACTTCTTTTAAGGGGGAAAGCCTGTAATACTCCGTATTTTTGGAATTAATTCGTAATAATTAAGAAATACCAAGAAAATAATAAAAAGGTATTTTAATATTATTTACAGAATAATAAGAATATAATAATATTAATACGAGTCGGTTGTGTTAATTTCGGATTTATAAAAGTTAAGTCGAGTTTACCCGATCTAGAGTTACCACTTTTAGAAGGTTATAAAAAGGAAAAGAAGACGAGAAAAATTTCAGAAACCCTAAATTTCTTCCTCTCCTTCCTCAGCCGTCATCTCCCCTTTTCTTCTCTCTCTCCTCTCGCTGTTCTTCCTTCCTCTCGCTGTTCTTCCTTTCTCTTGCTGTTCTTCCTCCCTCAGTCTCTCTCTTTCTCTCTCTCGCGTCGCCTCACGCTTCACCTTCGACAGTTCGAGGGTACGTGGCGAGTGCGAGGTTGGCAGAGCGTCGCTGTGGTGCGAAGCGCTGCGGGGTTCGAGGGCTGAGCGACGAGCGAGCAAGACGCGAGATCGAGACGAGCGCGCGACGAAGGTGGATCGAGGTTGTGCAGTTGTGCGAAGGTGAGGGTGGTTGTGCGAAGGCGAGGGTGCGTGCTCGCGTTGTGCGAGAAGCTCGAAGGCTTCGCGAGTCTTCGATAGAGTTCGAGTGGGGCTGGCGCGAGGCTTGCGGTGAGCGAGCGAGGGAGTCCGTGAGTGCGAGGGACGCTGCGAGGCTCGCGAGCGTGACGCGGGCGACTGCCGCGAGGGTGCGACGAGGTCGCGCGTGGTCGTGGGGCCGTGCGACGAATCTGGTTCGAGCGTAGCTGTGCGACGAAGTTGTTGCGCCGTTGCCGGAAATCGGTTGCCGGAATTTGATTTCCGGCGAGCTTAACGGTATAAAACATTTTATATATTGAATTATTATATTAAGTTTAATTATAATTTATGTTTTCATAATTATGTTAAATTATAATTAAATAATTAATAATTCAAGTTAATGAGTTCATTTTATTATTCTGACTATAATTGTGAATATAACTTTGGACATAATACTGGATTGGACCTAAGACCTTTGGACATAAGATTTTTGACATAAAACATGGTTGGACTTATAATTTAATTGGTTTGGTAAAGATAGTGGACTAATGACACTAACTAATATTAGTATGCTCACTAACCTTAATCCCTAAAAGACGTTAAACTCTTTATAATAGAAAAGTAACGAAAATTGATAAACAAGGGGTTTAGTTATCGTTTACTTCAAATTATTAAACCGTATAGTCTTAGTTACGTAGTAGTTGTTAATATTACCAACGACGTAGCACTAAAGCTTTTATTTAACGGTTTAGGTCCCAATTTCATAAGCGGAACGTTCGATTAAAATAGCGAAAATTCTCCGTTACAAGGTACGTACGCGTACCAGTTTAATCCCAAGTATTAGTATCATGATTAGGTTGCAATCTATGTTATTGGAACCTAGAAGCATGATAGGGAACGTTTGATTGATTGAGATTGTCTGGTTATACATTTGTAATTGAAATCGATATGTTGCATTGGAATGCGTAATTCTATCGTAGTATAAACAAGAGCATTTTAATCTATCCATAGTGTAACAAGGTTGTTACAAGAGATATGATTCGAGCATTGTAACTAAAAGGACAGGTAAATGATTCTATGTATCCATAGTGTAACAAGAGTGTTACAAGAGATACGATTTGAGCATTGTAACTAAGAGAACAGGTAAATGACTATATGTGGTTATGAAATGAATGGTTAATATTAGAATGAATTATGGCAATATCTTGTAGCTGGACTCCCTACAAGTGATGAACAATGGGGGGAGTGTGGGACTTGTCCTACGCTCCTACGCAGGCCTACTGTGACGACAGTAGTGTCCTTATATTTTTTACACTCAAGTAGGCGGAAGGTTCCGTTCGATCTTGGGGGTATGCATACTAAGGTGATGGGTGTGAGACGGAACAAAACCGTATTTGCATTTCATCTAACTGACCTAGTGTCTGTTAAGGATTCAGTAGCCCGTATGATTCTAGTAAGATGACGGTGCCCGTTCGATGCCAATTAAAGATTAAAGATTAAAGGTTAAAGGATGTAACATAGTGTAGCATCATGCTTAAGATTGTTCATGTGTGCATCATTTATGTTTACATATATTCAATGGTTCATTACGTACTCAGCATAGCTGATTGTGTGTTATTATGTGTTTGATGAACTGCGATGAACCATTGATGCTACAATGGGGAGCAGACTAGGTGTGCTGGTGTTGCTGCATATTCTCGAGCATACGGGGACTAGGCTTTGGTATTTACATTAAAGCATTTTTAAATAAGTATTATTGGTTTTTCTAAGACTTATATAAATGGTTTGTGGTTTGAAGGAAAGGGGTCATTGATGATTCCCGAATTGTATTTATATTTTAATTCCGCTGCATTTTAGTTTTCAAGATGATGTTTTAAGTTATCGTTAACTCTTATTATGCCTTGCGTTCCATCGCGGCGGTAACGCCCCCGAGGTCGACGCGACGCAGCAGTGGTAGGCGCGTGTGGATTTTGGGGGTGTTACAAATTAGGCCAAACAACTTTGTTACAACCTAATTCTAACTCGAGCCACAACTTGAGTTCCTAAACTCAAGTTCCTGAGCCACTGTTCCCTTAACAGTAGTTCCTCTCAACTTCACTCGAAGTTTTCTCACTCATACAAGCTTAACTCAAAGCCTCTCTCTTACAGAACTTCACTCAATGTTCCCTTACCCCAAAAACCAAAATACAATTGATCGAAATAAGCTTAGTGGAATTAGAGTAAGAAAGCAAAGAACAAATGGCTATTATGAGAGAATGAAGGCACTGACACTTAATTAGTTAAACTCACTTAATTACTTAGTCAGACACACTTTGGAACTCATTTAGACTTCAATATTTATAGTGACAATCACAAAGAACGTGGGAGTTAAAACCGAGTTCATGTTAAGTCCATTAACCCATGATGTTCCTTCCCCTAAGGAACACGTTTCTCATCATGTCCCATGATCCCATGACCTCACTTTGAACGTGGATATATTTTAGCCACAACTCCTAAAGATTAGGAGTTTCTTGAGTTTTATCCGAAAATCAGTTAGACATAAAACAAATTAAAACTGAATTTTTAATCTTTAAGAAAATATTATCTTTTAAACAAACTCTTTATAAAACCGGATAATTATTTTCTTATTTTTTCGAAAAACAAAATCTTCCTTAAAAAGATTTTCTATTAAAACTGATTTTCAATTAGATAAAAAGTAATCTCCTATTATTTAGGCATGACTTACTCAATTGCATAATTGTATCGTTACACTTTTGCACGCCTAAGTCTAGTTCCTTTTATAAACCAAGTTCCTTTAACATATTCGTTTAGTGCCACTTAGTTTGTTCCTTAGAAAGGAACAAACTCTCATTCTCAAAATAAAACTGCCACTGTTCCTTACCACCCTTACTTTGTTCCTTTACAATGGAACTAGAAAATAAAACGCCTAGCTTTTATTCTTCTTGATCCAATGCTTGCTCCAGTATCAACTTGTAGAAACTTCTTTACTTAGCCTTTGAAATCCTCTCTTGACTTCTTCCTTGACTTCGTATTCTCCCAGTTCCTTTCATTGATACCTTAAGAATCATACACTTAAATAACTCATTAGTTCACTACTTAGTTTGCATCTTTGTTTCTTTGTCATCATCAAAACTAGGGTTCAACAATTTCCCCCTTTTTCATGATGACAACAAAGGTACAAACTAAGGCAATAACAAATAATATAAGTGAATGATTAGCTATACAACCAGATTGGACTTTTTGACCCAAGAGGAACTAACTAATCCTTAAGATTAGCTATATAACCAGATTACAGACTCCAAAACCAGTTCTGATCCATTCTAGACACTTTACTAGGCATTACATTATTAATTCGAAGCTTCAATTCAGCTTTTACAAGTTTTATAGTATTATGAATAGTAGGTATCCATTGATTCCAGAAACTTGAATTCCTACTTCTCCAGACTTGATACATTACAGCAGCAACACTAGCAGCAAAAACTTGTTTTCTAAACATTAAGCTCTTGCATCTTCTTATCCATTTGCAAATCTGCATCAATTCATTTGCAGCACATTTAATCCCCAACCATTGCTTGAGTTGTACCAGACATGTCTTACTGTACACACAAACTAAAAAATATATAAATGGTTATGAGTTTCATCCTGAGAGCCACACAATAAGCATAAGGCAGATCCACTGATGCCTGAGCAAGTCTAGTTGTTGTACGTAACTTCTTTTGAATTGTCAGCTAAATAACAATTATGTGCTTAGGTGTGCTAAACCTATTCCACACACATTTAGCCCATTCTTTTTTAGGCTGCTCCCACTAGTAGAATAAATGCTTATTGCTACGGTCATTAAGTGGCCTATTACGGTGGTTTTGGCCGCGCAACAATTAAGGGGACAACAATAGGTAATTAATATATTGATGCGGTTTAAACCGCAGCAATATATAACACCCCTGAATTTCGAGTGATTCATTAAATTAAATAATATTAAAATTCTATAGAAAATTCGGCAGAGTTCCGTTTGAAAAATGGACTGCCTAAAATTTAATTTAGGACTGACGTCCGAATTTTAAACCTGTTTCAACAAATCAGCAATCCAAAATCCAAATTCCCAACAACTCCACCCTTTCAAATACCAACGAAATTCCTGTATAACTCCTCGAAATCCAAACGTGTTATTCCACGATTATTACGAGAATAATCGCTAAGGAAGAACTACCTGCACCAAAACTAATTTAAAGTTTATTTTAAACTATTACAACCCAACCGAATAAAGATTTAGGGTGGAGATTAATATTTACAACCCTAAGTCTCAAAATATTGATTATATATAAGAAATGCACCAGAACAGAACTATTATAATTATATTTACGCAAAACTAGTGGACGTTGCTCTCCGCCCATAACCCGACTCTAAGCCTTCATGTACCTGCATATATCAAGCATGTAGTATCAGCCAAACAGGCTGAGCAAGATTCAATACTGTAAAGCCAAATACATATGCAGGTAGGATGCATTAATTATATCCTACAAATCATTCACTTTTGCAATCCCAATACTAAATAAAACATTGTAAAACATTTTTCTTCATTTCTTTTCCAAACCAAATACTTTTCTATTTTCTCTGCTAAAACCGTTTCTTTCAGAATCTTAGAATCATAAATCTATGGAATGGAACGAACTTTATTTCCCGTTGGGCTAGCTAGGCCCTCCGGGTAACTATTAGACAAAGACCCCTAGTGTGCACACCCCACAAACGGTCAAACCGTAGCAGAAGATCTAAGTCTGAGGTACTGATCAACGTACCCCCCAACTATTCTGTAATGTCGAGACGATCCCGACAAAGTTCCAATTCCTTGAGACACCATAAAGGCAATCCCAACCAGTTTAAAAAACATAAATCTATCCATAAATCTTTTCTGTAACTATTTTATAATTCAAGGTTTGAAAACAAACTATCCGTATTAGGAGGAACATCCTCCTATTCAAACTAATCTTAACTCAAGAGAGATACATACCTTTATAATCATTCTCGTAAATATGAAAGTTTTAGTTGAAATCTTAACTTTTGTAGACCTTTCTTGTAACTATTAAAGATTTAAGTAAGGAATCTTACCTTTTAAACTATATCAAACCAACTAGCTCAGTCAATACGGCTCCTCAATGAAACCGGAATCCACTAATATAGATGATTGGGGATGAGAAATAACTTGCAAACGCCCCTAATTCGAGCACCAAATGCTCCAAATTACAGCAACAACGACCCCCCTTTTCTTCCTTGCGCCGCCTACTTCTATGGTGTCACCTCTAGTGGCGGTGTGGTTGTGTCGTCGGCAACGTGTGTGTTGTGTGATGAAGGAAGAATTTTGAGAGAAGAAAATGGTGAAGAGGTGAAGATGGTGAAGAGGTGAATATGGTGAACGGTGGTGAACACTTTTGAATGTCGTTCTTCTTTTGTGTTTGTTATTTTTTTTTTCTTTTTCTTTTCTTTTCTTGTTTTATTTTTCCCTTTTCCCCCTTCTTACATACATGTGAATAAATTTCCTCTTATTACTATTACTAGTTACATTACTTACTAAACTTGTCCCATATAAGCATATAATAAATTATTTAAAATAATTCTAAAGATAAATGAATTTAATTATTAAATAAACTAAAATATATAATATAGTTAATAAAATAATAATAAACTGTTTCAAAAATCGGGGTGTTACAATCTCCCCCCTTAAAATAAGTTTCGTCCTCGAAACTTGAAACAATTCTTAAACTCGTAGCGAAAATCCTACACTTACTTTAGCTCATTAACTTTACATGTTTAGCCAACTATCTATTATTAAAGTACGAAAGATAATAACTATATAGTATCAAACTTGCACATAAACTATCTCACTAGCATCTCTCAACATGCCATTAACTTTCAGTAGATCAAACACTTAATACAAGTCAAAATTATCTTTAAATATAAGAATTGAAATGAAATCATACTAATTCCACCCTCCCTAAAAAAATTAGTTACGTCCTCGTAACTATAAGCGTACCTATTGAAATAGGTGGGGATATTGAGCTCGCATCGCATCCTCGGATTCCCAACTAAGTTCATCGTCCTTGTGGTTCGACCACAATACTTTCACCAGTTTAACTTCTCCATTCCGAGTTGCTCGAACTTTACTATCAAGAATTTTCATAGGGACCTCAACATATGAAAGGTTATCTTCTAGTTGCAATTCATCAGGTGTGAGTACATGAGGGGTCACTAATGTAGCGACGAAGTTGAGAAATATGGAAAACGTTGTGAACTCGAGCTATCTCTGGAGGTAATGCCAATCTATAGGCAACTTCACCTATCCTTTCTAGGATCTCATACGGTCCGATGAATTTAGGGCTTAACTTTCCCTTCATCCCGAATCGCATTACTCCCTTTATAGAGAAACTTTCAAGAGTACTTTCTCACCGACTTCAAACTCTGCATGTCGTCTGTATTTATCAGCATAACTTTTCTGTCTATCTTGTGCCGCTTTCATTTTCTGTTGTATCAGTTTTACTTGTTCTACAGTTTCTTGGATCATTTCAGGACCAAGAACACAAGATTCACCAATATCACTCCAACAAAGAGGACTACGACACTTGCGGCCATACAAGGCTTCATATGGGGCCATTCCTATTGAAGAATGATAGCTATTATTATACGAGAATTCTATCAAGTCCAGTCTATCTTCCCACGAGCCTTGAAATTCTAAGGCACATGCCCTCAACATGTCCTCGAGTGTTTGGATTGTGCGCTCTGTCTGACCATCAGTAGCAGGATGAAATGATGTACTCATTTTCAACTGTGTCCCTAAGGCTTCTTGAAGCTTCTGCCAAAAATTAGATAAGAATCTACTATCTCTATCGGACACAATGTCCTTTGGCACACCATGTAAGCGCAAAACATTCTTCCTATATGCATCGGCTAGCTTTTGATGTTTCCATGTATCTTTCATTGGTACGAAATGGGCAGACTTGGTGAGTCGGTCCACAATGACCCAAATCATGTTATTACCATTAGGTGTTCTTGGAAGTCCAGATAAAATCCATAGAAATTGAGTCCCACTTCCACATTGGAATCTCCAAGAATCTCGCCTTGAGGTCTCTTGTGCTCAAACTTGACTTTTTGGCAAGTCAAGCACTTGGAAACATACTCGGCGACCTGTTGCTTCATGTGAGGCCACCAAAAGGTGATTTTGAGGTCTTTATACAACTTGTCACCTCCTGGATGTACCGAATATGGAGTCAAATGAGCTTCATCTAAGATTTTCTTCTTCAGATCAGGTATGTCAGGAACACACCACCTACTCTTATAGCGAAGACTCCCATCTGCATGGATCTTAAAATAAGCATCTTCAGTATCTTGAACCTCTTCCATCTTTTTCTTCAGAAGTGCATCAGTAGCTTGGTTCTCCTTAATCTCATCGTACACATCTGGTTGCAATGTAAGGGAGTTAAGCTGTGCTCCAACTCGGACAAGTTCGACACCAAAATTCTGAAATTCATCTCTAAGTAACTTCTCGAAAGTTTGTGTACAATGAGTGAGAAGATTTCCTGCTAAGCGCATCAGCGACAACATTGGCCTTGCCTTCATGGTATTGAATCTCCATATCTAATCCTTAATCAGCTCTAACCATCTTCTTTGTCTCATGTTCAACTCTTTTTGCGTGAAGATATACTTGAGGCTTTTATGATCAGAGTATTTTTGAATGAAGTACCAAGCAAATAGTGACGCCAAATTTTAAGAGCAAAGACTACACAGCTAATTCAAGATCATGTGTGGGGTAGTTCGCCTCATGAACTTTTAATTGTCTAGACGCATAAGCTACAACTTTCCGTTTCTGCATAAGCACACATCCAAGGCCATTTCTCGAAGCATCTGTATACACCTCGTAGTCTTGATCCCCATTAGGTAAAGTTAAGACTGGAGCTGTAGTAAGACGCTCCTTCAACGTCTGAAAAGCCTTCTCACAATCATCATTCCATTCATACTTGGTGCACTTCTTCATCAAACTTGTCAATGGGCGAGCTATTTTGGAAAAATCTTTCACGAATCTCCTATAGTAGCCGCTAGACCAAGGAAGCTGCGAATTTCAGTCACATTCTTCGGAGTAGACCATTCAGAAACCGCTTGAATTTTAGATGGATCAACTGAAACACCCTCCTTAGAAATGATATGACCCAGAAAAGCCACTTTCTCGAGCCAGAATTCACATTTGGAGAACTTTGCATACAAGTGATTTTCTCTCAGTATTTGCAAAACAGCACGGAGGTGCTCTTCATGTTCACTCGCATTCTTTGAATAAATCAATATATCATCAATAAACACAACGAATTTATCCAAATAAGCTCTGAATACCCTGTTCATTAAATCCATGAACACCGCTGGAGCATTAGTCAAGCCAAAGGGCATAACTGTAAACTCATAGTGTCCATAACGGGTACGAAAAGCTGTCTTTGGGATATCTTTATCTGCAACACGAAGCTGATGGTAACCTGATCTCAAGTCGATCTTAGAGAATACTCCTGCACCGGCCAACTGATCAAACAAGTCATCTATCCTTGGCAATGGATACTTGTTTTTCACAGTGACGTTATTGAGTTCTCTGTAGTCAATACATAATCGTAGGGTACCATCCTTCTTCTTCACGAAAAGAACTGGTGCACCCCAAGGTGATACACTAGGTCGAATGTAGCCTTTATCTAGCAACTCTTCTAATTGAGTTTTCAGTTCTCTCATCTCAGCAGGCGCCATTCGATAAGGTGGCTTAGATATAGGTCCCATTCCAGGTACCAAATCGATGTTAAATTCCACATCACGCTTTGGAGGCATATTAAGAATCATCTGGAAACACATCTTGATACTCATTCACAACTGGGACATCTCCGAGCTGTGGTCTTTCCTTACTATATCATGAATATGGCAAAGGTACATAGGGCATCCCTTCCTTAAATAAGACTTAATGTAAGAGCAGAAATAATCTTCACTGGACGCGACTATAAAGCACATGAACACCCTTATGACTCTCTATTGTTACTTTTTGTTTCGGACAGTCTATCTTGGCTTTATACTTTTCTAGCCAGTCCATCCCTAGTATTATATCAAAATCTTTCAAAGGAAAAACTATTAGGTCAGCGAATAAGGTAGTTTCACCATAAGCTATAGGGACATCTAAATACATCCTATTACACGTGACACTTAGACCAGAAGGAACAGAAATATCGGCCTCACAAGGTGTGACACTTTCTAAGTTTAACCTTTTTGCAAAAGTTTCAGATATAAATGAATGTGATGCACCTGAATCAAATAGAACGTAGGCAGGTGTAAAATAGATAGAGAAAGTACCGGTCACTGCATTCCCCTGGTTATCTGCATCTGCTTGCTTAAGATGATTAAGGTTGCCCGTGTTCTTTTTCTCAAGACTTCTCTTAGCCTGAGCAGCATTAGCCGTTCCTGCGCTACGATTTGTAGCTGCAGAAGTAGTTGGGCGATTACTAGCTGTACTAGCAGTGGGTGTCCTCAACACCTCATAATTGCGGCCAATCTTAGCATCAGGGTTAGTGAAACACTCATAAGCTCTATGCCCCTCCTTCTTGCAATAATTACACGTCACCTTATTGCCTTCACAATCCCTCCCTGGATGATTGTTTTCACATCTTTTGCAGAAATAACGACGAACAGGTCCTGGGTTTTTTGAATTGTGATTGGCTCTGGGCTTGGCTACGGGGCTGAAACGAACTCTGAGCACTCCTTGAGGCTTGTTGACTCTGACCTCCTCTATTGAAGTTACCCCTAGAACCCCGATTATCAAAGTTTCTGCTCTTGTTTTGACTAAAGTTATTACCCTTATCCCATTGTTGGGTACTTTCTTTTGTAGGAGCTTTCATCTTTTCTGCGGCTTTCCTTCTCTCCTTGATTCTCTCGGCATTGCTAGCACGAGTATAAACTTCGTTCAAGGTCGTGAAGTCGGCCGTCCCATATTGCTAAGAAGTTCAAGATCAAGTTTTTCCTCGAACCTCTGAGCTCTTTCTTGTTCATTTGGGACCAATTCAGGCACAAACGAGACAACTCAAGGTATTTGTATAAAAGTCTTGGACAGACATATCTCCTTGCTCCAGCTGTTCAAACTCAGATCTCTTCCTTTTCCTCATATGAGGTGGGAAGAACTCAGCGCGTAGCGCCTTCTTGAACTCTTTCCAACCAAATTCCTTTGTCTCCACCTCCTCAAAACCATCCTCATCGTATGTGACTTTGGTGGTAAAATTATCTTTGTTTTGGTCCACCAGATATCAGCATCTTCAGTGAGATGGTAGGGCTGCGGAGTCTACTCTCATCTCTTCAGGGACCTGGAGAGTGACGAAGATCTTGTCAAACTCTCTAATCCAATTCTCCATCTTCACGGGGTCGCCTTTTCCATCATACTTAGGCGGCTTCTTCCCGTCAATTGCTTTATGCACAGCAGCAACTTCAGTGATAGCTACTTTGCTAGTGCTAGTAGTAGCAGCTCGTGCTTCCGCTAGCAATTGCACAGCCTCAGTCATGGCCTTATTAGACTCGGCCATCTGGCGCATCAAAGCGCGCATCTCTGATGATTTACTTCTTTCGCGCTTGTGCATCTTGTAAGCACTACATAAGGTAAAAGAACTTGAATCTCGATAAAACACGAGTATAACACATTGATTGTCATAAAAGAATATTAACTCTCAAATCACGATCTACAAAAACAATCACATAATTAATGTAAGCATATAAACAACACAGAATATACACTTCCCGTGTATAACCCATCTCACTTTCTCACCTCGGCTTGTCAAAATTTTAGTTTCCTATCATCTCTAACTTAACCCAGTCCTTTATTAACCTAGGCTCTGATACCAACTATAACACCCCTGAATTTCGAGTGATTATTAAAATAAATAATATTAAAATTCTATAGAAAATTCGGCAGAGTTCCGTTTGAAAAATGGACTGCCTAAATTTAATTTAGGACTGCGTCCGAATTTTAAACCTGTTTCAACAAATCAGCAATCCAAAATCCAAATTCCCAACAACTCCACCCATTTCAAATACCAACGAAATTCCTGTATAACTACTCGAAATCCAAACGTGTTATTCCACGATTATTACGAGAATAATCGCTAAGAAGAACTACCTGCACCAAAACTAAATTTAAGTTATTTTAAACTATTACAACCCAACCGAATAAAGATTTAGTGGATTAATATTTACAACCCTAAGTCTCAAAATATTGATTATATATAAGAAATGCACCAGAACAGAACTATTTATAATTATATTTACGCAAAACTAGTGGACGTTGCTCTCCGCCCATACCCCGACTCTAAGCCTTCATGTACCTGCATTATCAAGCATGTAGTATCAGCCAAACAGGCTGAGCAAGATTCAATACTGTAAAGCCAAATACATATGCAGGTAGGATGCATTAATTATATCCTACAAATCATTCACTTTTGCAATCCCAATACTAAATAAAACATTGTAAAACATTTTTCTTCATTTCTTTTCCAAACCAAATACTTTTCTATTTTCTCTGCTAAAACGTTTCTTTCAGAATCTTAGAATCATAAATCTATGGAATGGAACGAACTTTATTTCCCTTGGGCTAGCTAGGCCCTCCGGGTAACTATTAGACAAAGACCCCTAGTGTGCACACCCCACAAACGGTCAAACCGTAGCAGAAGATCTAAGTTGAGGTACTGATCAACGTACCCCCCAACTATTCTGTAATGTCGAGACGATCCCGACAAATTCCAATTCCTTGAGACACCATAAAGGCAATCCCAACCGTTTGAAAACATAAACTATCCATAAATCTTTTTGTAACTATTTTATAATTCAAGGTTTGAAAACAAACTATCCGTATTAGGAGGAACATCCTCCTATTCAAACCAATCTTAACTCAAGAGAGATACATACCTTTATAATCGTTCCTCGTAAATATGAAAGTTTTAGTTGAAATCTTAACTTTTGTAGACCTTTCTTGTAACTATTAAAGATTTAAGTAAGGAATCTTACCTTTTAAACTATATCAAACCAACTAGCTCAGTCAATACGGCTCCTCAATGAAACCGGAATCCACTAATATAGATGATTGGGGATGAGAAATAACTTGCAAACGCCCCTAATTCGAGCACCAAATGCTCCAAATTACAGCAACAACGACCCCCCTTTTCTTCCTTGCACCGCCTACTTCTATGGTGTCACCTCTTGTGGCGGTGTGGTTGTGTCGTCGGGAACGATGATGATTGTGTGATGAAGGAAGAATTTTGAGAGAAGAAAATGGTGAAGAGGGTGAAGATGGTGAAGAGGGTGAATATGGTGAACGGTGGTGAACACCGTTTTGAATGTTCTTCTTTTTTGTGTTATTTTTTTTTCTTTTCTTTTTTTCTTGTTTTATTTTCCCTTTTCCCCCTTCTTACATACAGTGAATAAATTTCCTCTTATTACTATTACTAGTTAAATTACTTACTAAACTTGTCCCACTATAAGCATATAATAATTATTTATAAAATAATTGCTAAAGATAAATGAATTTAATTATTAAATAAACTAAAATATATAATATAGTTAATAATATAGATAATAAACTGTTTCAAAAATCGGGGTGTTTCACAATAGGCCAAAATATTGTTGCGGTTACTAGCAAAAACCGTAGCAATATATTTATTTTTTTATTAAAAAAGCACAACATATTGCTGCGGTTGCTGCCCAAAACCGCAGCAATAGATCCTGGCACAGGTAAAAAAAAATTTTTTTGCATTTTGCTATTAAATTTGAAATATTAAAACCATACAACTTTCCCATTCACTATCCATCAAATTCACAGATAAACTGAAGATGAAATAACATATGATTAATTACCTTATAACTAAATGACTAATTACAAAAATAAAAAAACAACCTTATAACTAATGACTAATTACAAAAAATATAATAAAAAACTAAAATATATTACAAAAATAAGAAACTGATCTGAAAAAAATAACAAACTGATCTGAAAAAAATAACTAACTGATTTGAAAAAAATATATTACAAAAAATCAAAAAAAATTCTAAAACAAAATCTACAAACAGATTAAAAAACGAAAAAAAAGACAAAAAATAAACAAAAAAAAAAAGAAAAAAAAAAACGAAAAAAGAAGAAGAAAAGAAACAGATCTGGAGAACGACCATTGCCTCGTTTCTCATGAAAAGTCATTTCCTAAAAACGGATCTGCAAGACGAGAAAAGCTCGTTTCTCGTGAAGATGTAGAACGACGAATAGTCGAAACCTATTGCTCGAAACGACGAACGACGAATGGTGAGATGAGTGAGAAAACCTGCCAGTGGGTGAGAGGAGAGAGGAAGCGCTGGAGATCTGGAGCGACGAGGCAAACGAACGACAGACAGAAAGGAGGAAGTGCCGGTGGTGAGGAGGGAGGAAGCGCCGGTGGCTGAGAGGAGAGAGGAGATAGCTTGAGAGTTGAGGGTGAGAGAGGAGAGAGGAGAGAGAGTGAGAGTTGAGGGTGAGAGAGGAGAGAGGAGTGTCGTGAGAGGCGCGAGAGGAAACAAGAGGTTTAAACCCTAGATCTTTAGCCTTAGATTTTTAAATACTTTTTAAGAACATATTGCTGCGGTTTTTGTCGAAACCGCAGCAATATATTAAAATAATATTTTTTTTATATTATTTTAATATATTGCTGCGGTTCTTGCCAGAAGCCGCAGCAATATGTTTTGTAAAAAATTCAAAAAAATTTCCGATAAAACTATATTGCTGCGGTTTTCGGCCGAAACCGCAGCAATATGGTTATTTATATATTTCCTTTTCTTTTTACCTGATATATTGCTGCGTATGGGTAAAACTGCAGCAATACCACCATAGTAATAAACAATTATTCTACTAGTGTCCCCTTTCATTTTCTCATACATTGCCTTAACAGAATATTTAGGCATAGCTTGCATCTCAGCATTTGTATAAAAATTCTTCAATTTCTCTTTAATAGCACATACTCTTCTCCAATATTAGCTGGCATCTGCCTTTGGGACATAATCCCACCAGTCTTCTTCTCTGGGGTATATAGCATTGAACCACTTAATCCATACATTATCTTGCTTGGTGGAAATAGCCCACACATATTTCCCCATGCAAGCTATGTTCCATAACTTCACATCTCTGAAGCCTAAGCCCCATGCTTCCTTCTTACTGCATATATTCTCCCAAGCTACTTGACCATGTTTACTACTGAAATGTTGACCACTCCAAAGGAAAGCTCGACAGGTCTTGATTACCTCATTAAGTATTCGATGAGGTAAGATAAAAACTTGTGCCCAATATACATGTAAACTGAGCAGCACTGAATTTATCAACTGACATCTGGACATGTAAGATAGATGCCTTGTACTCCAGTTTCGAATTCTTGCAATGATCTTCTCTGTCAATACTTCTCACTATGCTGCAGAAATCTTCTTTGAGCATATAGGAACACCAAGGTACTTGAAAGGTAAAGTATTGCTTTCAAAGCCTGATGCAAGCATGATCCTCTGAACTTCATGCTCCTTCATCCCACAAGTATACATAGCTGATTTTTGCGCATTTGCCTTTAAACCAGATGTAGTGGACAACAATTTAAAAGCACCCAGTAGCAGGTAAAGAGAGGCATAGTCACCTTTGCAGCATAAAATAAGATCATCTGCAAAGCACATATGAGTCAATATCAGGGCTTTGCACTTAGGATGAAATTGGAAACTATCTAATCTGCTCCTTTTCCACAATACTCTTGAGAGGTATCCCATACATATCATAAAAAGAAGGGGAGATAAGGGATCTCCTTGTCTCAATCCCCTAGCAGATTTAAAGAACCCTTCCATAGACCCATTTATCATCAAGGAGAACATGGTTGTACTCACACATTCCATGACTAAATGAATGAAGCTCTCTGAAAACTGTAAATGAGTGAGCATTTCTCTCAAAAATTCCCAGTTCACTGTGTCATATGCCTTTTGTATGTCAATTTTTAGGATACAACTTGGAGCAGTATTTTTTCTCCAATAGTGCTTTACTAGTTCTTGTATCATATATCATCATAATATTGTGGACTATGTATATACCATGGACAAAACCCCCTGGTTCTCCATTATAATGTCTGGCAGAATTTGCCTCAATCTCCCACAAAGCACTTTTGTAATACATTTATATATTGTGTTACAACAAGATATAGGTCTAAATTCCTTCACACTCTTAGGACATTTCACTTTAGGAATGAGTGTGATAGTGGTGGTATTTGATTCCTTCAGTAGCTTCCCACTTTGTAATACATCAAGGATAACATACACAACTTCATTACCAACTATATCCCATGAGTCTCTATATAAATGTGAATTGAATTCATCATGGCCTGGAGCTTTGCATCCAGGAATGGATAATAGAGCATGCTTCACTTCTTCCACTATATATGAAGCTTCTAGTATGCATTTATGATCTTCAGTAAGCACAGGCCCACATTCAATGACCTGAGGTGATACATGCCTCCTAGGTTCAGTTGAACCAAGCAAATCTGTATGATATGTCAAGAACGCTTCATTAACTTCTTTAGCATCATCAACCCATCTACCATTAGCATCATATATGTTGTAAACATGATTTTGAAGTTTTATAGCCTTGATACTTTGGTGGAAAGGAGAGGTGTTTTCATCCCATTCTTAATCCACTCTATATTGGATTTTTACTTCAGGAATTCTACATATGCTTGATGTTTACATGTATAGTCTTGAACAGCTGCAAGCTCAACATCTGCATACTGTGCATCCCCTGGGTGTTGATGCATAAGAGTTTGTGCTTCCACCATTTTATTATAGGCTTCCACCTCTGCTACATGAATCTCTGCAAAACCAGTTCTGTTCAATTCTTTTAATTCTTTTTTCACAGCTTTTAACTTCTGCAACACCACATACATCTTAATGCCTTGAACAGCTGCACTCCACCCCTTCTTCACCATGTCCTTGAACTGCGGAGCACTTTTCCACATTGTAAAGTATCTGAAAGGCTTCACTCCAGTCTCCAGCGTTATCTCTTGGATATAGTGTTATTAATGCAGGTGAATGATCAAATTCACCTTCATTATGAAAGCATACCTCTGCTGAGCTATAAGTGTCCTGCCAGCTCGAATTGGCCATCACTATATCCATTTTAGAGTATACTCTTTTGATGCCTTCTTGTTAATTGTTCCAGGTGAGCATGTTACCCACACTCTTGATATCAGACAAACCACAGTCTGACATACATAATCTTATATCTCTGGTTTCATTCTCTCTAGCCAATTCTTTCCTCTGAATTCATTACATAATTTAGGTCACCACATATTGCTTAAGCATCTTGGGTATACAAATTCCTCAAACCCTTCCATAATACTTCCCTGCTTTTACCATCCTTAAAAGCATATATAAAGGTACAAAAGAAACCAGTCCTACCACTTAAGGGCTCTATAAAACAATGAATAAACTGACTAGAGGCACTTACAATGTTAATATGAAAGCTCCCTACCTTCCATGCTACTATGATCCTGCCACCAGAGTGATAGGCTGAATTTGATGTAAAACACCATCCAAAAAACATTCTTTGGTAGTGATTTCCTAAATTGGAAACCTTCACCTTAGTCTCCAGGAGACTAACAACGCCAGCAGACATTTTGTTAATGTATAGTCTTACATCATCCTGCTTCCTAGCCATGTTAATCCCCCTCACATTCCAGCATAAGATCCTATCCATTATGATGGAGAGAGTTCCCTCTCTCTTTTACTGATGGAGCCCCATTCAATCCATTATCTTGCATTTCTGCCTCCATAAATCCTCCTTCATGCAGTAGATTAAAAGAATTAACTACACTGGTTTCCTTAGTAGCAGTAACCCTCACCCTGATAGGTCTAACAGTCTTTTGAAATCCATATGGATCAATTTTTGTATGAACAAGTGGTGCAATATGTTCAATTTGTTCAACCACAGGTTACATAACATTTTGCCGCACTGATTATTGTGCTTTCTTGACCCATCTCTTCTGTTGCTTCTTAATTCTACAATCTTGTGTAGAATGACCAATGCCATTATAATCATGGCAATGCACTAGTTTCCATTCATAGTGCACTAGAACTATAGTGAGATTCCCATGTTCATTCACAAATTCAATCTTATCTGGTAAAACCTGATCCATCTTCACTTCAATCAATATCCTTGCATATTGCAACTTCTCACGATTTCTAGTTGCATCATCCCTTTTAATAGGATCTCCCAGTTGAGCAACGATCTTATGAAGAGATTTCTCTCCCCAATATTTAAGTTCAATTTTCAATTGAACCATATTGGTATAGTTTTAATCTCATCTCGTTCAAAATCCATTTCAGCATGCCATTTCTTCTTGATTACAGGCTTGCTATCAAAGAAACAATGCCCATTCATTACCTGATCCCTAGAATCCATCGCAGCAAACCTCACCAAGAAGATACCCTTCTTAACAACAACAACCTTATCAACCTTAAAATTCTTCCAAGTTCTCCTCACAAATCCATCCATCACCTGAATTGGTGGAATCACACCAACTACATAACAGATGAGCGAAGAACTCCAATAGTTGATTTCATCCTCAATATCTTCTAATTCAATTTTTACATGATTAGATTCCTAATTGTAATTCAAATTAATGTGTTGTTTATCCATTTCAACATCAATTCTATTTACATCAACATCAATTGCATTCACATTTTCATCAGCAACTTCATTAAATTGTTGTAGAATTGGAACTGAGGTCATCCCTTCATTCCTCTCTTGATTCGAAGGTTTTGAATGCAAGGATTGAAGCCACTCATTGAATCTGTGACGAATCGCCGATTGCTGCTGTAAATTTTGGTTGATGATTTTGGAGTAAGAATAGAGCCTAATCTAAAATCAAGAGCTTCAATACCAATTATTTCATCCATCGAACAAGTTCTCAATGCCTGCGAATCTGAAGAAGGACCACAAGGTTTCGCCATTGATTATTCAGGATTTTTCGCCATTGATTTTTCAGGATTTTGATTCTGAGCTTTCCGCCATTTTTCCTTGCCATGGCAACAACACTTTGTGTCGAGAGAAAACCTGGAGAGAATTTCTCATAAATTTTTTTGCTTAGGGAAGTTTGAATGTCTGTATATTTTACTTTGTCTCCTAGCGACGTAGGGTTAGGGTGATGTAGTGCATATAATCTCCTCTAGGTTGTATTGTTCCATTTGAGGCAAGCATATTATCTTGCACATAAATAGAAACATGGAGAAAACACAAAAGCTCGAGCCTTGGTTTTATTCAGTTATCAATTATTCTTAGTCTGGTGTTCAGGTCGATTATGAATCACACTTTCGCTTTGGGATATGGGTTAATTATTGTTCCGTGTAAGTTTGCAAGTTTGATATATATATATATATATATATATATATATATATATATATATATATATATATTATATATATATATATATATATATATATACATACTTCCTCCGTTTTTATATACAACTACATAGAGAAAGTGGGGGATTTTAACGAAAGGTAGAGAGAGAAAGTAGGGGACCACCACTTTTTGAATAAAAAAAACATTTGTTAAGAAAAATGTATGGGTATTTTAAAGGAGAATGTGGGGGGACCACCAACTTTTTAATAATATTTTAAGATCTTTATGATAAAAAGGGACCCATTTATGACATGTAGCATCTACAATAACATTTTCATTGAAGGGAAATATAACCTCTATAAAAAACGGAGGAAGTACATTTTCAACGTATATTTTTATTCTATGTGCAGAAATTTTAGCTCGTCAATTGTTTCAAGCTAGTACTATAGATTCTCGATTGATAGGGGTCACTCTTGGTCATTCTAGAATTAACATTCCTTTTTTAACTTTTACGGATGATACAATGATTTTTGCAAAAGCTAAAGTAGAAAGTTGTCATGCTATCACTAGTGGAAAAATGAAGAAGGGCTGCGCTAAAAAAGGCATGTAGGGCTGCGCTTTTTGACAGCAGCCCTTTCAGTAGCAGCCTTTCACTTTTTAAGTAGGGCTGCGCTAGAAAAGCGCAGCCCTTAAGCTAGAAGGGCTGCGCTAGTTAGGAAAAAGCGCAGCCCTTCTAGCCCAGAAGGGCTGCGCTAGTTAGGAAAAAGCGCAGCCCTTCTGGGCTAGAAGGGCTGCGCTTTTTTCTAACTAGCGCAGCCCTTCCTACCAAAAAAAAAATAAAAAAAAAAAAATTTTTGTCATTTTTTTACTCATAATCTCACATTTTCTGAAATTAAACAGAAGAGAAGAGAAACGAAACGAAAATACTAAACCCAAAACAATAAAAAGAATGAAACGAAAATGAAAAAAAGGAACAAAAACTATACAATAAGTATACAAGAAGTATACAAGAACATTAATCAAAACAAAGATTAAAATACAAGAAATTATATACAAAGAGAAGTATACAAGAACATTAATCAAAATAAACAAAGAGAAGTATACAAAAATAACATTAATCAAAATAAACAAAGAGAAGTATACAAGAACATTAATCAAAACAAAGAGAAGTATACAAGAACATTAATCAAAACAAAGAGAAGTATACAAGAACATTAATCAAAATATATAAACAAAGAGAAGTATACAAGAACATTATAGATCTGAAAATACAAGAACTACAACCTAATAATGTTTAAATACATAAAACAAAACCCAAATACATAATTTAAGGGAAAAAAAATTTCGGAAAAACTTAAAATGGATATTTGGAGGCTTAAACGAACTCGGATGGCTTAAAAAGCCTAAACATCACGGCATAGCCGTGAGTTTGACTCGTTGGCTCGTTCCGCTTCCGAAAAGGTATCACAATAGGCAATCGGACTCCGTCGCCATGTTTAGTGCAAATCATTTCAAGGTTTTTGTCGCAAATGTTTATGGGAGTTTTTGAGAGAGAAGAGAGGATGAGAGAAAAGAGAGGATGAGAGAGAAGGAGGAAAGGAATAATGAGGGACGTGAGAGAGGAGAGAGAATGAGGGATAATATATTTGACGAATCCCCGCTCAATATTTCAAAGCCCGCGATTCCGAAATTTCAAATTTTTTCAGGAAGGGCTGCGCTTTTTTAAAAAAGCGCAGCCCTACTAAGCAGAAGGGCTGCGCTTTTTTAAAAAAGTGCAACCCTACTAAGCAGAAGGGCTGCGCTTTTTTAAAAGCGCAGCCCTTATTACCTACAGAAGGGCTGCGCTTATTTAAAAAAGCGCAGCCCTACTAGTGAAGGGCTGCGCTTTTTTAAAAAGCGCAGCCCTTCTGCTTGTAGGGCTGCGCTTTTTTAAAAAAGCGCAGCCCTTCACTAGTAGGGCTGCGCTTTTACGAAAAGCGCAGCCCTTCCTGCGCAGCCCTTTATGTTTTTTCCCCTAGTGTATAAAATCTATTCTTAACAAGTACTGCTCAATGTCAGGCCAACTTGTCAATTTTCATAAGTCTGCTTTTCAATGTACTACAAATACCCCAGCAGAATCATTAAGTGTTTTTCAGAATATTCTCCAAATGGATGATTCTCTATCACTAGGTAACTACTTGGGTTGCCCAATCATTAGTAGCAAGGTTACAAATGCAACTTTTAGTTCTATTCAAGAAAAAGTCTCCTCTCAGCTTACCAAGTGGAGAGCCAATTCTCTATCTCAAGCAGGTAGAGCTATTTTAATCCAGTCAAATCTGGCTTCTAAAGCTAGCTTCCAGATGCAAAGTTTTATTCTCCCTCCTTCTATCCTCTCTTCTTTAGATAAAAACTATAGGAATTTTCTTTGGAATAAAGATCAGAACTCTAAAGCTCCTAAATTGATAGGTTGGGATAAGACTTGTTCACCAAAAAAATTTAGAGGATTGGGGTTGAGAAAAGCTAAAGTTAATAACTTAACTCTTCAGTTCAAACTTCTTTGGAAAATACTTAGGATGCCTAACAATTTATGGGTCAAACTCGTTAAGCAGAAATATTTAAAACAAGACACCTTATTCACTTATAAACTAAAGCTAATGTATCTTGGCAATGGCGTAAACTAATGACGCTTCGTACGCCTTTTAAGCAAGGTCTTAGATGGATGGTGGGGAATGGGGAGTCTATCTCATTTTGGAATGACAATTGGGTGTTTGATTACCCTATTAAAAAAAAGTACTCCCCTATTATTGGGTCAGAGGAATTGACGGTTAATTTTTTCATTACAGATGTTGCTCAATGGAATAAAGAACTTCTCTTAAACTATGTTTCGATTAATGTAGTGGAAGATATTTTAAAAATCTTTATCCCTTATAATAAAATGGCAGATAGGATTTTTTGGGGCCTTACTGCAGATGGAGAATATTCGGTTAAGTCGGGTGTTGCTCTGCTTCAAGGGTATGGCTTAGACCCGCCCAATCAGGTTAGTTTTGCATGGATTTGGGGTTTGTCCATTCCCCCCAAGATTAAATTCTTTCTGTAGAAAATTTGTCAGAATGGTCTCCCTACTAAAAAGAGGTTAGAAATGAGTCATATTTTCCTTCCTTTAGAGTGTGTTTTTTGTAACTATCACTCAGAAGATGACCATCACTTATTTCTTGACTGTCCTTTTGTACATGATGTTTTAGAAATAGTTAATGTCAATGGGTTTTTTTCTTCCCTTCCTATAGATAATAGTGATCTTTCTTTTATTGAGTACTTGTGCAATCTTAAGTCTTGTTTGACTCTTAAGAACCTCAATTTCTATGCTATTGTATGGTGGTTCATTTGGTATATATGCTAGAAATAGTATCACTTTTCGTCAGGAAAGCTTTTCTCCAGCAGAACTAGGGGCAATGATTAAAGCTTATATGCATAATCTAGATTGTTCCTGGTTTAATTCTTCCAATTTAGATTCTAGTTAGCATGTTGCTAAAGCGGCTAAAAAGCCTAGGCCTAATATTATTTTGCCCCCCCCCCTCTTGATTTTGTTAAACTTAATTTTGATGGTTCCAAGTTACAGAATGGAAGTACAGCTTATGGCTTTGTTATTAGAGATTCTGTGGGGAATCTTTTGCTTAGTGGTGCTAACGCCATAGCTGATAATAATTCTATCTTAGTTGCTGAGGCCTGGGTCTAAGAGAAGGTATAAGGGGAGCACTCTATCTGGGGGCTAATAATATTACAATTGAGGGTGATTGTAACACCCACAAATTACTCACTTATAAAATAAATAATTTAATAAATAATATTTGAGTAATTTAGGAGTATTACCGCCACGTGACTAACACGCTTTCGGCAACCAACTACTAACTAACCAAAATAACTTACAGCGGAAGACTTTAACCAAATATAATAATACTTCTTTATTAATAAAAGTAAATATTGTCTCAATACTCAAAATAAATGAAACACTCTAATCTAGGTGAAGATCCCCTTCCTAGTATGCTCCCATGCACATCCAAAATTCACCTGCAAATCTGCTTACCAAAAAGGTAAACAGGGCAAAGCCAAATAGGAAAAAGAAAATACGCGTCAGTATAAAACTGAGTACGAAATGTACTAGATAAATAACACATTTGTTAGTTCGTAACAATTTTTCATTTCGAAAACTCCATCACCAATAATTCAAGAATAACTCTTTAAGAATAAACTGTTTTCAGACACTTAATAATAATTCAAGAATAACATTTTAAGAACAAACTCTTGCCAAACACTTGAATAATAATTCAAGAACAACCTTTTAAGAACAAACTCTTTCCAAACACTTGAATAGTAATTCAAGAATAACCTTTTTAACAATAAACTCTTTCCAAACACTTGAATAGTAATTCAAGAATAACCTTTTTAAGAATAAACTCTTTCCAAACAACTTGGATTAAAAATAATCCTGAAAACAATTCCTCATCTTACCTCCCCTTCTATTTTGCTAAGTGTGCACACCCCCCAAGCTAGTCATCCCTTGATTAGCTATCGGTCTCACTTTGCTTGGTTGCTTGATTAGCTATCACTTGAGTGATGTTTTCAGTTATCTTTGCTAGCCTTCTAACCATAGAACTTATACTCCTTCTCCTTCTTTCTGCCATTCTACTAGATATAAGGGTGTTTGAGGATAAATCTCAACTAACATTCATAGAATAGTTGTGTAACTACCAAAAAAATTAATAAATAACATGCCGGTATAACTAGTTCAAAACATAGCAATCACATATTTCATATATCACGGCCAAATATGAAGCCTTATTTATAACAACTACTAGAATATTTGAGCATATCAAAATATTCTTAAGACAACTAGAACGTTTCATGACCAAAACAAAACTATATATGTCTACGATCTGAAAACTTTAAACTCTGGTACGTAGTCTGTCTAAATAACATTCTCCAACTCATCAATGGCCATATAATCAGACTGGCCTGAGTATTTTCGAAAGGTAAAAAAAATACACATAGTACTACTATTTGCTCGCCAATGCAGCATGACTTCTTGCTTATCCCATACATAGGGAATAACATAAACTTTTTCCTTAACTTCCAACAACGATCATATAAAAGCAAAAAGAATTGAAATATTACAAGTACATCATCATAAAAGTAATACTAATATATGGTAAGTAAAAAAAATACGGTCCAAGATTTGTACTAAATGCACCACTATGGCTTAAAATATTTATTTCAAAAATTTTAAAGTGTACTTGATTTCAAGATATAGAATAGCCAAGGTGATTATAGCTCCCAGGTAAGGAAGTTACCCACAGCGTCGGGGAGAGCCTTCCTAATCCTAGACAGAGCTTGTCACCCCAACATATCTACACCCTTCATCTTTCCAAACAAAAAATAAATAAATATAAATATATACCTTTTGTGGTCCTAGCAAGATACGTCTATACAAATCGTCAAAAAGAAAACAATTAAATTTAACAAAAACATTTTAGAATGCAAATGCGAAACTCTATATGCCCATCTTATGTCTACCCATCAATTTCAACTTTTATCTTTTCAAGACCTGAAAAACTGATACCACTTTGTAACACCCCCAAATTACTCACTTTTAAATAAATAATTTAATAAATAATATTTGAGTAATTTAGGAGTATTACCGCCACGTGACTAACACGCTTTCGGCAACCAACTACTAACTAACCAAAATAACTTGCAGCGGAAGACTTTAACCAAAAATAATAATACTTCTTTATTAATAAAAGTAAATATTGTCTCAATACTCAAAATAAATGAAACACTCTAATCTAGGTGAAGATCCCTTTCCTAGTATGCTCCCATGCACATCCAAAATTCACCTGCAAATCTGCTTACCAAAAAGGTAAACAGGGCAAAGCCAAATAGGAAAAAGAAATACGCGTCAGTATAAAACTGAGTACGAAATGTACTAGATAAGTAACACATTTGTTAGTTCGTAACAATTTTTCATTTCGAAAACTCCATCACCAATAATTCAAGAATAACTCTTTAAGAATAAACTTTTTCAAACACTTAATAATAATTCAAGAATAACATTTTAAGAACAAACTTCTCCAAACACTTGAATAATAATTCAAGAAAAACCTTTTAAGAACAAACTCTTTTCAAACACTTGAATAATAATTCAAGAAAACTTTTAAGAACAAACTCTTTCCAAACACTTGAATATAATTCAAGAATAACCTTTTAAGAAAAACTCTTTCCAAACAACTTGGATTAAAAATAATCCTGAAAACAATTCCTCTTCTTACTCCCCTTCTATTTTGCTAAGTGTGCACACCCCCAAGCTAGTCATCCCATCACGGAGCTATATCAAGGGGTAACTATAATTGCCAACAAGTGGACTTTGAATCTCTTGATATTAATCAAGCGGAAATAATAATAATATGACTTGTAAGTCATGAATAAACCTCCTTTCCTCATAAACAACTTTTTGAACATTCAAAGTTCATAAAAACCAATCAACCTTTCCTTGTAAAAATAATTTAATTTTCCAAAAAGGATAACAAAACTTCTATATAAAAATGATTGATAAAATAATTCATTCTTTTCACTTCAAGGTGAAATAAAAATTTGTAACCATTTAAACAAATTTCTAAACCAATCCAACCAATAAAATCAATAAACAACTTTATCATATAAACCACATTTTAAAAGATCTAGCTACATAACGTACCTTGATCTTGCACAAACTAATACTAGTATCTTCACTTATTCTTATACTTGAGCTTTCTCATAGCCAACCAACAAGCAATCTACCACATGAACTTAATCATGAATTTAAACATGAATGATCTATCATGAGCATAATATTTTTGAGTAAGAAATATGAAAATATTTTTCTTAAACAAAGAAAATTGAAACTTGAATAAGAAATATAAAACTAGAATACATAGGAAGAGAAAGAAGAACTTTGAAGTAAGAAATTATAGATTCTTCAAAGTTTTTGTGTGGAAAAGATGGCAAGGTGTGGGGTATTTATAGGAGTAGAATAGTAGTACTTAATTTCAAAAATTAAAGATTTGTAACCTTCACCATAAATTAGGAGATTAAACCAAGATTTGTAACCTCATCATAAATTTGGAAAAACAAAACTCCCCCATTACTCAAATCCCGTAAAAATATGGCCTAAAAAAAAATATTTTTTTTTTTTTGGATTTTTGAATAATTTTGACTAGGATTTTAAACCAAAAGTTTAAAAAATCCAATTTTGGCGCCATATTCCCGCCAAAATAATTTAAAACCAATAGATATACTAAAATATCCTTTGCTTAAAATATTTATTTTAGAAAATAAATATAAAATACATATTTATTTATTTAAATAAATACTAAAAATACGGGGTATTACAGTGATAATGTCTCGGTTATTCAAGCTATCAAAAGAATCTGGAAAATTCCCTGGTCTATTAATGCTCTCATTAATGATGCAGCAGATGATTTGAGAAAATTTGAAAATTATAATATTCAACATGTTTTTAGAGAATCTAATTTTGCTGCCGACTGGATGGCACATTATGGCCATTCCACTACTAATCTCTGTTATTGGTTTGAATCTCCTGATATTGCTTTTTCCAAGATCATCCGTAAGGATGCTTTAGGATGTCCTGTTAATTGGGTTCCTCCCTAGTTTCTTTCTTTCTGGCTAAAAAAAAAAAAAGAAAAAAGGCTGGACCAGTTTTTGACAGCTTTAGTATATACTCTCCTTTATACCCAATTGGTAGATGGTGGACTAGTGTCTACCATTATAATGATAGGCACGGGCCGAAACGCAACCCAAAAAATATAAAACGCGTGAAATTAATGTACATCAGCTGTTCTCCAATGAACATGTGAAACTAATGTACATCAACTGTTCTCCAATGAACATCGATCTCGACGATTCTCCTTTGTTGACCTTTAACTTTATGTTTCTTAGTTTTTTATTGCAAATTTTTTTCATAGTGTTTTCATTGTTGGTTCATTAGGTTGAGTGGTTGTTCATCAGATATTTCCTCTTATGTTCATCTTTTTTTGTTGTTGTTCATTGCTGATTTAGATGTTCATTGTTGATTTAGATGTTCATTGAGTCTCGTGTGTTGTTCTTTTATTCTACTTTCATCTTCACGTTGCTTAGTTTGTTCGATGTTGTTTTGTTCATTACTCCCTCCATCCCAAAATATATTTCCCATTTCCATTTTGGGTGTCCCAAAATATAGTTCCCATTTTCATATTTAGTTTCATATTTTTTCGTAATTTGTCGAGAAAAATCGTGTCCCATCATTTACTTGCTTCTTGAATTTTGTTTTTTCCTTTGTTTTATTCATGCTCTTTCACCAATTATTCTCCATTCTCTCTCCTGAAATCATCTTTTCTCATATAACATTTATTTAAATAAATAATTTTTTTTTACTATATCTCTTATATTCTACTTGTATAAATTATCGTAAAAAAGTAAAAAGGAAAATGAAAACTATATTTTAGAACGGAGGTAGTATATTATGATAATGCGAAACAACATCGTACAGAATAGTGCACATTATTCAGATGGTAGACAGACGTAGACTCATATAGACCATCTAATCTGCGCCTTGATACATACGGTAGTCGGTCGGTAGTATACACAGACCCACATCATCACCCCATAAACCCTTTTCTCTGGGTTTCAATAAAACTGGAGTTTTGATGGCGCAATTTCGGATTCCTTGTGAAAAACGTGAATTGCGAATTCACTGACTTTATCAGTTAGTTAATAAGAAACGCAGAAAGGTTGCTTAACCTAACAGTCTTTGCACCTTTATTTTGACTGGCTGATCAAGTTCCCTCTCTAAAACCCAGATTATATATTCATACTGTTTTCGGGAATTCATGCTTCTAGAATTTATTTATTCTATTTTGTAAATTCAAAGTCAATTGGGTCTTAATCATTGTTAGGAATTCAGGTTGAATTTATCAGTTTTTGGACTTATACTTTCGTGGGTCTGCTTCCGATTTTTCCGGGCATTTTCAGACTTAGATTTTAGAGTAAATTATTTTTTTGCTTGTATCTGATAGAATTGAGATGGATAATAAAAGGTGTGAAATTCAGCCAATTAATTTAGAAGAAAGATATGATCTTGGAAAAGAAGTTGTAGCTGAGCAGTTTATGACAGAAATTAGAGTTTCAGATGAAAATTTTCATGAAGACAACATTGCTGAAGTGAATAAAGATGGAGGTTCTTTTAATGGAGAAATTGAGCATATGTTTTCCTTGAGACAGTCTTCACTTCCAGAAATATTTGCCAATTCTTCAAGAAGAGGTATTTTACTGTTGCTGCTTTTGTGATTATTTATTTCTGTCAGTAGAATGGAGTGGAACTTAATTATTACCCTTATGATTAATGTAGTCGGTGGATTGTTTATGTGTTAGTGTCTCTAATTATACTGTAATGCAGAAGTCTTGATTTCTATGCACTTGACTAATGACTTCTCCTTAGTGAGTTCAGTGTTGCCTAATTCACAAATCTTTTGCGAACCAATAATGGCGAATTGGTACATGCAAATGGTATACTTTTAGGTTAATTCAACAAAATTAGGTAGCAAATTTCCTTCTTGTACTGTGAATTAGGTAATGAAAATTTAAGTGATTCATAATAGTAGCTAGGCCTAGGCTAAACTATCTTCTATGCTAAATAACTTTGTCCACCGGTAGCTATCTTATAATGCAAAAGCATGTTCCATTATAAGCACATGATGTGCACTTGAAGTGAAATTGATTTTCTTTTTGCCTTTGATCCTCGAGAATTTTGCTAGTGCTTAGTTTCTCTCCAGAAAAGCAGTAAATGGTTCTATTTTAATGGTTCTTTTTATTGTACTAGAAGTGAAATTAATTTTATATAAATGATCGTTTGGTACTTCTATGTATTTTTTGGTGTAAATGGTTCTAGATAGAATGAATTTGAAGCACATGATGACCAATCCCTTTTAGAGTTTTATCTTGAGAATTGGTCAAAGAAGTACCCTGAAGTAAAACTTGAAGTTCGCTGAATCACTCTCTCCCACTTAAGAGATTATCTCCTAAATGGAGTTCCAAGAAAGATTGCTCCGAATAGCTCCCAAGATTGTCAAATTAGGTGCATGATGAACAATGGAGAAGCGATAGAGGTGAGGAAAAAGAAAAAAGAATAAAGATTAGGTATTGCCGTATCTTTAGTTCTTCCAAAAAATAAACGCTGTTTACAACTTTACATTGCTAATGCTGTACATTAAGATGCATGTAAGATAAACTTCCATGGACTTTATAGATTAACCCTCCTACAATTTGCTGGATTACCTCACTGAAAACTGATACTCATAGAATGGCAGTTATATCTTCACTGATGTTCTTGGCAGAGCTCAACAGGAAATTGTAATTATCTGAAAGTGAGGGATTAGCTGTAGAGTTTAGAGAACACGTTTTCAGTTTTCATCTCCCTTATTCAACAATTGTTCTTAAATTTTTTTTGTGGTCAACTATAGGCCATGCGCAGTTGCGCACTATCTTTATTTCTCTGAAAAATGAGGCAATTAGATCATGTGTTGCGGGAGAAGGTAGAAAAAATCTTATAGGCTTTCCATCTACCTAAATGTACTGCTCGTTCAATGAAAAAGTTCTGTCACCAAGGATTGGGATTGCTTCAAATTTTTGACTTTCATGCAGGCAGGACATTTAAATCGTAGATACAGCCTACTGAAGAAAAGCAGAAAACAAACCAATATGTGTCATCTTGTCCCAGTGAAAGAAAATTGGCATAGTTTTTTTTAAATATTTAGGAATTCTCTAAATGAGCCAGCTCAATTAAGTATTTACTTTTACGTTTTTATGATTGAATGTTTATGTATCAGAAGTATATCATGTCTATTCTTAATAATTCTTTAATACAACGTATAAAAGATGGTCACTTATACCTGGAATTTCTTCCTTGGTTCATATAGACTTCTATTTTCACAATACTCTAATGTAAAGGAACTCAGCTTTCTTCATCATTAATTTTATGTATATGATGCATTGCAATGGTACATAAATGATACACACATATATATAATATAAACACTGACACACATACATATAAACATGTATGTATGTGAGTGTGAGGGCTAGCTCAATTGCATATAGCATTTCTCCCGGTTCCAGGATGGCCTTGGATTGAATCTCGCCCTTGGCAAGTTGGGATCCTCTTTACCCCCCTTCCCTCCCAAACTTGTCAAGGTGTCTCCTGAGTCCTGACCATGCACACATGCATACACTGCGTCTGCTCTGTATGCTTACTGATATTTAAGTATCTCCCATGCAGGTTTGGATCAGTGTGTCTTACCATCTGTAGGAGTTCTTGAAACCCAAAGAAATTTATTGGTTGATAATCATGGGATCGTTATGAGTAAGTCTAAGAGTCAGAAGGACAGTAGAAGACATGATCTAAAATTGGATAGGCTGTCACAGCGTGACAAGGTAAGATTATTTGTTTTTGACTGGTAGGTGCAGATGCTTTTTTTAGAAAATTGTTACTTATGTCGTTTCAATCTTCAGTTTGTGTCCGTCTTCTTAGCTGGTGGCAATTTTGTGATAGGTATAGTGGATGCTAATTTCATGAAAATATATGAAGTATGTTCATAGTTGACGAGGTGATTTCAATACCCTTATCAAATTCTCCAATTTTGGAATCAGTGCAATTGTTGGCAATTGGTTTCCCAATCCCACATAAGCTCAGTTGTCACTTGTACGAAATTATGGACTTTCCTATATCATGTTATTCAAGCAATATGAGTCCTTAGTTGATTGATCTAGAAGTTGACAAGCAATAGACTCTTCTGATTATAGGATAAAACGGAAAAACTTTGGAGCATAATTTATAAAGTAATGAAGATAAAATAAAAAAGGAATTTTAGAGGCAGTTTGTAGAAAAATTTACCAATACCAGTAAGCAGTTACAACCTGACAAGATTCCACCAAAACTATAAACCTGCCTGACGAGTTGTAGCATCAGACCAGACTTGGGCCCCACCTCATGGGAAGGGTTATTCTAAGACTGACAATATCATGTCCTGCACCTGACAGAAAGTCAGAAACACGGTATAATAAACCAAGCTATGACAGCCCGATTTGTAACTGTCTGTTGCTACAATTCAGTTCTAATGTCTGCTATTGATGTTCTACACTGTTCTTCACTTTTTAATATCTATGAAACTAAAATATTGTGACCATTCAGCATTTAATTATTAACTTCTGCACCACTGTGAAATCCTGGTGGCTGATAGATTCTCTGATTGTTTGCTTCTAGTAGTAACCATTTTCCTTATTTTGAGATAAAAAGATGATTTACCGATTTTAATGCTTTATGCATGTAATTTCTACTTTCTTCTTCACTTTCATCTATCAATGCTATACATGACCAAATCAGCTTCACTGGAGATGTTTTTTTTTTTATTTGGAAAATTCCCAAGATGCTTATATAAGACTTCAGCAATGGAGTACCTGCACTTTTAAAATTTCGAGATTGGGCACCGCGATTTTTGTCAGTTCTTGTTATAACGAACGCAATAAAGCGACGAAGAATTAAAGAGCAATCGACACAAGAATTAACGTGGTTCTCTAACAATGTGTTAGCTACATCCAGAGACACAAGAGAAAGGATTTTTATTTTCTTTAGGAGAGAGTACATATTACAAAATATATAGAGGCAGAAGTTAATTGTAAGGTTTATATACTACCTTTCTAATTAACGAAAACAGAATGGGCCTAAACCCGAAACTAAAACAGAAACAGTTTACTGAACTGCATACACCGAAAGTCAAGCGCAAGATAATTCAAGGCATATTTCAACAGTTCTACTCTTGAGTACGGACCAACTCACAGTGTCGAGGTTGATATTGAAAAAGATCAATGACATTATTATTATTTTCTAATCTATAGACCCCCTTATATGCAGAATTTTCGCAAAAATCTTCAAAAAAGTTCCAGAAGTTCTTGAAATGTGTCTTTTTATACACACTAAACATACAAAATACTCTTTGAAAAGTTCGAATGAACTAGTAATTTTCCGAGGGAAAGAGAATTTTTTGACATATCACGTGTTGCAATATTTTCATATTGGGATTATTTACAGTTTTAGCACTTTGAAAATTGTTGGAAATTATGTTAGGGGTTGATTGATAACTTTCCAGACCAATAGCTTTACAGATATTCAAGATAATCTAGATTGAGCTGTGACTTTTTCACTTATAAATTCCTTGATAATCCTAGCCCTAGGTTGAATATTGCCTATAAATTCCATCCCTGCACTGTTATACTTATAAATATTATATCTAAATATATTGCACAGCGAACGAGAGTACTTTCGTGCTCTTGTCACTAAGAATCAACGTTTAAGATCTCTTCAATAACGCATGTTTCAAAAGTGAAGTTGTTTATGTTAATGTGAAGCATCCAGAATGGAGCAATATTCAAAATTTGTTACATCTTGATTGGAGTTACCAAACTCAAGATTTGGAAACTGAAATTTTGGCAATCGATGCACTGATTTTAGAAAATATCTCTTTTTTTAATAATTGTCTAGGAACTTGGATAGTTGGATATTGCTTAGCTTTGGGGCTTCATTAGCATGGTTTCTCTTGGCCGAGGTGTAGCTTGTCTTTACTACAATGTATTTTCATTGGTTAGAAACAATAATTGTTTCACTTATATATGTGGATTCATTGATATTCTTTATGAGGAAATGAGGTTATTAGATGGTATACTAAATGTATATTAGAGCTTCTTCTGGCGATGGCTGCGTTTTGTTACTTCTACACTTTATTACCTCAAGTTTGGGAATTTATGTGTTCATCTTCATGGGTTATCACCTTACCATTATGTATATTTAGCTCAGGAAGTTTTGCTGCCAGCTGCACGTAATTGGATCCTTTTTCTTTGTGATGAATCAACTTCAATGTTTAGCAATATCTACTTCTATTAAATGTCCAGTTGAGAGTATGCTCAAGTTTACTCAGAGTCAAACATCCTTTCCTCTACTATCAGCTTTGCGATTTATGCTATGCCTGGTGATGTATCATTGATGAAGTTTGCTGTTGTAAATTCCAGGAAAAGCTTATCGCGAACTTGGTTAAAATTCAAAATGATGGAACAGTGGAGGTGGATTTAGCTAAAAATGACCCTGTAGCTTCTGAGCTTTTAGAGCTTCATTCTGTTGAAAGTGCTGCGCTTCATGTTGATGACATTGTTCCTAATCTTAATAAATCTGTCCCAAGATTAAAAGTTGCTCTACTTGTTGTTGGTACAAGGGGAGATGTTCAACCTTTTCTAGCTATGGCAAAGAGACTTCAGGCATGTTCACATGCTTTGTTTTAAATCTTTGAATCTTTATGTTGGATGCTCTTCTTAATGCTCACTGATTCTTGATGATCATACTTATTAGTAACAAGAAGTAATCCTTAACCATAAAATTTGATACATCAGTAAAGGCCCTTGTCATGCATATATGTCTACCTTTATTCCTTTCTGTGGGTTTAGAATGATGTTTTTGGCTACCCAGCTGTCTTTTTTGCTTCTTCCCTGTCCAGCGACTCTTTCTTCCCTGTGCATTGTTATAATTGTCACGCCATTAGCATCATGTCCTTGAACATTATGGTTTCATTATGGCCTATTAACATACTGTGGTGCATCATCTGCATCTCCATTCCAATCATCTGTTTCAGGAAAGGATCTTAATAATTGTGATATAGAATGAGATTCGAGAAAGTATTCAGCTCCATATGAGATTTATAAGGAACGATCAATGGTTTATGAAATTTGATTTGACAACTTTGGTAACTTCTACAATAAAACTTGACAGGCAAATAGATTCAGACAACTACATGACATAGATTAGGGTCATTATTTTGCTGCATTCACATCTTTGTGGATTAAATTGTGGATTTAGGATTCTTTAGGAACGTGATCTTTCGGGCATCGGGTTTTTGTTAGGCTATTATCTTTTGTAGACATCCTTTAGTCTTTGAAGATGCTTTGTTGCAACTTGCAAGTCTGCATCTATCATCATATGATTCTATTTTTCCCAACTGTTTGAAGTTTCTTGAATCTCTCTTCATTGCATTAGTATCCCAGGACCGATTCCTCATTAGGCAAATATGTGCTGTCAATGTTGGTATGTAAAGCTCTGTCCAGCTACTAGCATATCCAGTTCGATGTGTAACATCATCTTGCCATTCTGATTATTGCCATGCTGCTCTTCTGTCTTTTCTTAAGTATAAAGAGCGCTCATGCAAGTGATCTTTACCTTCTGTTCTTCAGCTTTTTTGGTGTAAAAGCAGCGTGGCTTCAGTTAGATTATCTGGTAATGGGACGTAGCAGCTGAGTTAATTGACGAAACTTCAGCTGCTAGAACAGTGAGGAGCTGACGACAAGGTTTGAAGTATGAAGGGCTTCCTGAGACCTTATTCCTATGCTGTTAGAAGTTTTGGGGGTAGAGGGGTGTGTGTGTGTGTGGGAAGGGATAATCTCAGGAACTTCACCTCAATCCAACCCTACTTTTTCAGTTTGTTGTGTCACTTGCTAGAGACATAATGGATTGTTTAAAATCGGATATAAAAGTTTTTCTAATTCTAAAGTTGCCCCATTACATATTGACACCTAACTACCTAAGTTACTGAATAACGTTACCTTTTTCTCTTGGTATTGCACTTATTCATGCTGCTCAAATGCTTCTAGAACTGCATCTTTGTCGCAATTGCTTGATAGTCCTTATTGACAATTTTTTTGAGAATTTGGTAGTTTTTATCAAGAGAGTCACAGAAGAGACGTTTTCACTGCATATCAAAATAGTTGCTTTTGCTTGTCCAGCAAAAGAAGTAAAAAATGAATGCTACATTTACAGAGCTGAGTTGTTCCTTAAAGTTTGTCTCTCTTGTGTGTAGGAATATGGTCATCATGTTCGACTGGCCACTCATAGTAACTTTAGCGGCTTCGTCAAATCTGCTGGTGTAGAATTTTATCCTTTAGGTGGTGACCCTCGAGTTCTGGCAGGATGTAAGAAGTCTCAGATCTTTAATTTTCCTTGATAATCTATTTATCCAGTACTTCATATCCCTATCATCTGCTTTATTATCTGTCATATATTTTCGGGGAGATTATTTGGGTAGATAAGATGCTGATATTTTGTCCTGCTGATCATCTTTTAAATAATTGGCAATCGCAACTAGACCAGCAATCAGAAGTGCAATTTGTGAACAAATCCTCAACTGAATTTTTTGCTCCTACATACATTTTGTAAACATTATCTTGTCTCTTTTTGTATTGACCCACAGGAGCCTTCTTTAGATGATTGAAAAAGATAATAGTTTGTCTTTTTCTGTTCTTTCTTGTCTAAAGTTCCATTATTGCTTAATCATCTATAGTACTTGCTGGCAGATCAGAGATGTAAACCATTGTTGTAGGGTGAGAATCATTATAATTTTGTGTTGTGAGTTTGGGATCCAAGGCCTTATTGTTTGCAATCTAAAAGGTTAGACATTCATGTCTGTGTTCCTGTCTTTCAAAACACGTGCCAATCTCGTGTGTGATCTAAATCAGGGAGTTTTAGATGGTATCTGGTTTTTGAACATAAAGGAGAAGTACTACTGTTGGACGTTCTCAATTGTTTCACGAACTTCTCAACATGGTTCATCTTGATATTTTTAAAAATCAAATCGAATTCCATGCACTTCTCGTATAATTTTCATTTTTTCCACATTGCTTTAGTTTTGTTTTTGACATGTTATGTTCTGGGAAAGATCATACAATGGGAGGTTTTATCGCTTTTAAATTTCTAAGGGATTTACACTCGTTGCAGGTAAGGATTACAGGGAGCAGGGGGTTTTAGAGTTTAGACTTAAGGCATTCTAGGCTTGTTGCCTTAGCATATTTCTGCATTCTTTCATGGTCTCTTAACGGTCAGCAAATTATATTAATATTCCTATCTCTTTTTAGCATGATATTTTTGAAACTGAGTACTATACTATGATTTTTGTGTTTTAAAGGCAATCTCTTTCTGCAGCTATGTGTCATAGCTACATACTAAGAAGTCAGAACTACTTGTTAAGCAAATATTAAGAAATTTTTTGTTGGCATTGCATATATTTTGTAGCTAATTATAGTGTGTCTTCATTTTCATGTTCCTTTATTACATGTTGGCATCTTGCTTGTGCTTCTTCTTAATCTCTTAGAGCCATGAGGTATAGCTATTTTCTGTTGCTTTCTGGAAATCAGATATGGCGAGAAATAAGGGGCTTATACCCTCTGCACCAGGAGAGATATCAATTCAACGGAAGCAATTGAAGGCTATCATTGGATCACTTCTTCCTGCATGTACAGAACCAGACATAGAGACTGGTGCTCCTTTCAGGGCTCAAGCAATCATTGCCAATCCTCCTGCTTATGGTATGTTCATGATATATTACTTTTGATCTGTTTGATTTTGAAGTTACTCTGACTTTAAGGGGATGATTCTTTCTCTTTGAGTTTTAGAGCTGTGGTTATATAGGAGAAGATATATGCTTTTGTAGCTTTTTAATGGTGGATGTAACTGATAAACCAATTTTCGAAATATCGAAGCCACACAACTAGGTCTTGAACTTCTTTTAGAGATTTTCGATTTCCTCCATTCCATATGATTTATCCATCAAACCATCTTCTTAGTTTGTCACCTTGGAATATCAATGCAATGCTCAATGTAATTTAATATGCTTTTATATATGAGACTAATTCTTTTTGCTTGTTAGAGGTTCTCATGATGGCCTCTAGACGACGTCTAGACCATCACACACGCACATACAAGACTTTATTTAGGTTAACGCAAGTAAACGACAAGCATACACAACAAACACTTTATTACTTCAAAACAACACAAGTACATGGTAACAACCCTTGATGCCAAGCATTACTCCGGAGTGGTTATTAGAGCATGGTAACAACTGCCAAGGATCCTACTACGTGGTATCAAGGATAGTACTCGTCGCGCCCAACTGACATCTAGGGAGCGTGCTCCTATTTTCTAGGAGTCACGTTGGTTTACTCCACCACGACAACTCCCTACCGCCGAACGATTACGAAATGTGCCAACGGCTCACTATTCTCAATTGCCCACTAAGGGGTGTTTCTAGGAGCACTTCCTTAACTTATGCAACTACCCAAGATGTGTCACACACAAGTCTTAGTCGATAGGGAATCAACGTCAAGCAACCGCTCGCGCATGTGGCGATGCAGCAAACCAGCACCTTAGCTTACGTACATGACCAAATTCATAGCAGTAGTACGAGCGCGTGTGCTTCATGCACGAGCCTTTACAAGCCGCGCACAACACCCAACATCATTAAGCCTTGACCAAGAATCTTAGCAACAATCGGAAGCTAAGCGTCGTTAACACATGCCTACGTACACACGCGTGCACGTCGTAGGAACTAGATTTAGCCGCGGCTCATACTACCGTCGCGTTAAAGAGTTAGTTACTCGGGGCATGCCCTTGCTATAGTCGCAATCTGCACCAATGGTACAAGGAACGAAATTCAATACGAAACGCGGGACGGAAACGGAAACGGGAAACGCTACCTTGAGTGAATCGGGAACGTTTGGTGTTATGAGTTATGACAGTTTTTTTTAAAGGCCCAACTATACCTAGCCACTTTAATGCTTTCTTTAAAACCCTACTAGGTAAAACTTTAAGAAAAAGTCAAAAAGAAAAAAAATAAAGAGAAGGGGGAGGGGCACACCCACGTAATTAGAAAAAACTGACTGGAGGCCCATTAAATGAAAAAAAAGAGAGGAAGACAGAGAAAGGAAATGTCGGAGGCTAGGGAAAGAATGAGAGAAAGCCAACTGCCGACCGCCGCTGCCGGAGATTCGGGGATCTGACAACACCATCTGGCTCGGAATTCTTGCTAGAACCAAAGCCCCATGGTAATTTATCCTAGTATAAGCATTTTCCTCTTCAATTTCCAGATCTAGGTTTTCGAATCAACCCTAGATCTGTGATTTTTTTCATCTTCTTTTCTTTCCTCCTCTCTCTCTCGGTCCTCTAGTGTCGACCCTTGAAGAAGAAAAAGGAAACGCCATGACCACCGTACTGAGACGCGAACCGCAGCGATTTGGGTCGCGTTCGTTCCGCGATTCGGTACGAACGACTCAGGACGCGATTCGGCCGTACATCCCGCGTTCCTGGTTTCACTGATCTGCACCAGAGAGCTATGATAGAGCACCTACTATAGGCATTTAAGTGTAAAGTGTGGACCCTTAGTCGAGTACAGCTTACAAAGGTCGTATACGATAGCCATCATGGCTTCATCCAAAACCTAGCATTGCACCTAGGTAAAGTCGGCTCTCAAACTAGTGCCCACTAAGTCATAGCTACAAACTAGTTTTTTTTATCAAGTACAATCACGTCATCACATAATCCTCAAACAAGCAAAAACGTGAGTCCTAAAACTTTTATTGTGACAGTTTGGTCCGACGTGCCAAAAATTCATAAGAATCTCCCTACAACAATAAGCGACAATGACAAAAACTCCCAAGAGGCATGGCAAGGGTATCATGACTTCCAATTCCTATAGGAATTTTCTTTATAGATGGTGTGAGCCAAGGAAACCATCGTATGTTTGGCCTTTTCCAAGAATGCCGCCTCTAAGTCTCCCTCCTTCAAGGTCGTTACTCCTCTAACGATGGAACCACCAACTTATCATGGAGCATCTTCTTCACTCGATCAGGGCATGGATTTTGGGAGTGCACGAAGGGGACCCATGTACTAAAAAGTCATGGAATACTTGAATGACTTGGTTGTATCGATTCCTGATCACCCTTTGGATGTCTTGCAACGTCTAAAGATGCTAGTGAGCAAGGGCAAGGAATTCCTCGGCCTTGACAAACATGTCCCATGTTCCGAATGGAACAATGATGTTGTGTAATGGACGTTTCGTGTGGAGAATGGAAGATTTGTCAGAGCATGGGACTTCTCAACCAACACCTCTACCATACTATCCTTGCTTAGGGTACCCCGAGAGACGTTCAGATGTGGCGAATCCCATGATGCATTGTCTTAGAGGTTGACTTGTTGATCACGATAGTGAGCCAAAGGCCATGGTTGGAACGAAGAAAAAACAATCTGAGGAAGTCGACAAAGAGGATTTAGCCCCAACTTCACAGAAAAAGGTAATTGAGGTAATTGATATTTTCGATAGTGAGTCGCAGGTTGTGACCATTGGGCGAAATTGCATTCGTCGAACAACTAGTATGGTTGCGGTCTTAGCAATGACAATGAGTGATATATCCGTACTTCCCCGTCCAAATTTGACTTTAGTCCCTTTTCTCCTTGAGGTGATCTGCTTGGTGATGCTTAAAGACTTCGCGTTTTAATTTTTCGTTTGTTATCCTTGTTTTAGCTTTGTTTCCTTCATGTTTGCTGTTGTCTTATTGTAAATTTGTTTCTGAATGTATCAAATTGACTTATCTTGATGGAAATCTATCTTGATTTTTTTCATTGCTTGTGTTAGCCATACAAAACGTTGTATCAATTTACCCATAGTGTTTGATCGTCTCGGAGCCAATAGCTTGCTAGTTTAACGCTCAGCAGACTACGGAGCATATGAATCAACGCAAGTTTGGGATGGCCATCGACTCTGTTTGTAAGGCTACACAATGAATTGAGGGTGAAAGCATGGATGTGGATGTTACGCTGTCCGACCTTTGTTCACTTGAAGGGTTCCCGAAGGAGATAGAGTGAGTTTGTCCCTTCGGCAACCAAGTTGTAGGTTATAGCCCATCCTCGAGAATTGATGTGTGAACATCTCGTCATGTGAGGCAAGCAAGAACGCGCAATTCAATGGTCGTTGTCTCAAAACCACTAAGTGTTTGATCTTATGTCTTGATCAAGTTCTAGCGCAAGTCTGCTCAACACAGGTGTTATTCACTACAGGTTAATATTTGTAAATTAGGCAAAGTCCGAAATGTCGAAGTGAGATTTACCTACTGCATGTAGGAATAAGTGTTTGATCTAGTAATTTCAGCAAAGTTTGAAATGTTGAAGTGAGATTTATCTACTGCATGTAGTGATATGAGGGTCTGATCTCGTAACTTCGGCGAAGTCCAAAGGGATACTCACTTGCTGGCAGTAGACTTGGTTATTGGAGGGTAGCCCAATGGCTAAAGGGTTAGTGTCAAATTTACGGGGCTTTACTGGACATGGTTTTATTGGATAGGGTCGTTATGGGATAGGGCCAATAAAGAAAGCCAATAATTTTGAAAAATACAATAGGTTTTGTAAAAACAATTACATATTCGGATTCACATTTAGTTAAACTCACTTTTGGTTGTCTTTGTTCCTTGTTTTTCTCGCTCGTTTGCCGGCCCGCTTATTATCAAGCCGCTATTGGCCCAGAACCCATTTGGCCCGACCCGCTATTGACCCTTTGTGAGGCGACCCTCTTATGATCCGACCCGCACTGACCCGACCTACCCAATAACCAGGTCTAGCTACCAGTAGAAGTATGAGTGTTCGGGCTCATACAAAAAGGCTAGATCAGGCTGGTCCCTAGAATGAGCGAGGTACACTCCAATCTAAAATCATGTTGCAGAAAGTATTGACTTTGCTAACCTTGATTGATGGCCAATCTAGTTGATTTTCCCCTCCAGATGTTTTTATTGTGTCTTTATGTAATGGCAGCTGAACGAGTAGTCTGTGACATAACTACACAACAGATTGGCCGAGTTTATATTCCTTGCAGATGCGTCTAACATATTATTTCTTGTAGGGTAAAGGGAACTAGGGAACATTGACTTTAAAACTAATAGAGCCTATTGGATACTATATGGTGTGTGAATGGAGCCGTCCTCTAGCATATCTTGGTGCTTCTGTAAGATGTTTGACATGTGGCAGAAGGCGATATTACCTTAACTTAATTATGTCTTTTTAACATTACTTTTTTCTTTTCAAGCTTTCTTCAAGCATGGCCACCCAGTTGGGGTATTAAAGGCTTGATGTTTTGGACATTTGTTGGTATCTGAAAATCTCATAGGAGATTTATCTTGTCATTTCACTTGTAGTTCACTTTGCACACACTTGAGATCCAGTAAGTTTGTTTGAAATCTATCTTGTTACATTATCATGCCACTTATGCTACCTTGGGAGGTATAAAGAGAGAAAATTTTGTTGGAGAGTGTGCTTGGATATATATCTAGAGAACTTTGGCTGAAAAGGGATGCCACTCTAGGTAGTAGTACTATATGGGGAAAGGGAGCTCCGAGTTGTAGTATTATAAATTAGTTAGTAGTGGATTGAAGAATAAGTTGAGTGGAAGCTCTATAAATAGAGGAATTTAGAGAGGGGAAGGTATATGCTGAAACGTATTGAGAGTTCAATGTTAGTTTGTTTTAGAATTTGGGAAACCTCTAGAAAGCTTGTATTATCCTTTACTTCCTGTAATTTTCTGTAATCAAACTTCATCTTCATTTGAATCTTTACATTTTGTCTCTTAATTTCTGTCCAAGACAAGTTCATTCTTAGCAATGATATATTGATAAAGGTCTTCTAGAGGTGAGTCTTTGTAGTTTGTGGTGCTGTTATATGAGGATTTTTCTGGGGAAGTCTTTGGATGATGTCCAGTAGGATTGGCATGCAATGTTCTGTCAGTTTCTAAGAGAATTCCTGCTCCTTCTTTGATGTCATTTTATTTTTATGATTTAAGTGAAAATCCTGCCTTTTATGGAAGTATATGCTTGTGGGTGTGGATATAAATTGGAAAACATAACTTGCAATTATATTACCTCAAGCTTAATTGAGCTAAACTCGTGAGCCTTTTCCCTTTTCGCAAGATTTTGAGTGGTATTCTGGATCTTTGGACCATGTACCATTTATATTTTTCTTCAGTTCAGACTTCAGAGCTTTTGTCCCTCGGGACTCCATCCAAGCTCTTCTAATTGCTGAAACTGAACGGTAATTAGTTCTACTTAGAATTTGAACTGAACTCCTTTTGTCCTTTTGGAGATGTCGGGAAGGAGATGGGCGTGATGAGGCATCTATTTTGTGTTCACCCTTGAAGCGTGGATACGACATGGATTGCTTACTCCTTTCCTCCCTTTCCTTGTACACATTATGAACATTGGGCATAGTGGGTTGTATATGATCACTGATTAGCATGCTTGGACCTTTTCTTTACTATATTTTCCTGATGAGCCTGTGTAATGAGTTGAAACATATTATACTTGCAGGACATGTACATGCTGCAGAAGCTCTTGGTGTACCTCTTCACATATTCTTCACAATGCCATGGACGTAAGCTATCACACCTAACCTGAACTAAAATTATAAAATCAGATGATATGATCTTGGATTACTAGTAATGATATTCCAGTCATTTCGCCACATCTGCACTGTTGTTTCTTACTGTGTAACTATTCGAATATGTCATTTCATAAAGGTAGTCTATATAGAGGGAAACCTATAGAATTGATCATTTATTTAGTGGGTGGTGTAAAATGTTGAGATTTTGTTGGAATTTATGGGGTTTGAGGAGGTGCTGTGTGATGATTTCCATTATGTTTAAAACAAGATGATTACTGACAAAGCACTTGGTTAATCTCATAGCAGTACAAAAATGACTTGGATAGTTAAACTTTAAATTACTGTCTAATATGGTAAACAGTGAAAAAGGAGTTCTTTTGTCACATTGTTCATGCACATCTAGTGCACTAATTTGTAGGGATACTTTCTGAGAGAGGATTCTTTGTCCAAGTTGTATACTTCTTTATTTTTGTTATGTTACATGCATTTATGGTCTCTTCAATATTTTTTTAAAATTTCTGTTCATCCTGCAATTGTGATGATTATTCCATCCTCTAGTGTCTATATATTGGAAACAATTAGAATATTTTTCTTTGAGGTAGGTAACACAGGGTTGCAGGGCCTCTACTAGGCCACTAGTGGGTTGCTTGGAGTATTTGGCAGGAAATAGGGGGTAGGATGAAGGATGGTTAATGTCATATCAGTAAAAAGTGCTTGAACATGAATTTGTATATTAAAAGTCACTTGTAGATGGAATACTATGAAGAAAGGGAGAAGAAAATTGTAGATTACCGAAAGACTTTAGATGTTCTATAGTTGATATGAGCATTCTGTGGTTGATCTCAACAATTATGTATTTCTTTTATATTTGAATCTTTTTGGAAGCTCGAGGGCCATTAAGATAGAGGGTCCAGGGGTTTGGTCATTGGACTTACCTTTCCCTTCAGTCCCAACTCCCAAACGACATTTGAAGGATATTGTTTCTAGGTATGAAAACAGTCGTGGAGGAGGTTCTTCAGGGTACTTGGTGAGACTTGGATTTGTCTGCAGACTGCAGCGACTAGAGTCTGTTTTCCAGCAAATGCAGTATGCTGGTTTCTCAGCTGGTTTCGAGGAGAGAAAGAATAATGCTTTCTTCACAAGATATTGTTACATCTTTCACCAAGGAACTCCAATTTCGTCTTGGACACATCCTTACAAATTGTTTGTACTCTAGCTCAGGCTTTTCAAGTAGCATTCTCATGGCTTGTGCTAGGAAGTCTTTTAGAAGGTTTGCTATTATACTTATGCACAATGCAATGTACTTGGAGCAGTCTGTCTATGACTCTTTATCAACACGTATACCTTTGCCTGAAAAACTGCTCTTCATATGCCCGTAAAGTAGCTAATCTTCATGTACATTTGAAAGATGTAATATGTTATAATCTCTCCTTACACTTCATTGTAATAGGCAGGCCAACCTATGAGTTCCCTCACCCACTGGCTCGAGTACCACAGAGTTACGGTAACTGGGTATGTTCCTTTGACTGGTCTATCTTCTCGCCCCGCCTCGTCCCAGATGGTTAACTCACTGATGTGTTCTTTCTCATTCTATCATTTGAACAGTTGTCATATATAATTGTTGACTTGCTGATTTGGTGGGGCATTAGAAGTTATATCAATGACTTCAGGAAAAGGAAGCTGAAACTTCCTCCTATTGCATACTTTAGCATGTACCATGGATCAATATCTCATCTGCCAACAGGATACATGTGGAGTCCTCATGTTGTTCCAAAACCAAGAGGTGTGAAGTATGTCTGATCAGTGGCCACATCAGGGGAAATAACACACTATCCGCTTCCACTATAATGTTGCTTTGTCTTTTCAAGGTTGGATAGTAACATCATGGTTACTGAAGCTCTAACAAGTGAACATTGTTTTACAGATTGGGGCCCCCTAGTTGATGTTGTTGGTTATTGTTTCTTAAATCTTGGTTCAAGATACCGACCAAGTGGAGTATTTGTTGAGTGGATGAAGAAAGGGCAGAAACCCATATATATTGGATTTGGGAGCATGGTAAGACTACCTGTATCCTTCTCTTGATGGTATCTGCTTTGGTGTTGAATCCTCATTAGAGAAGATTATTAATGTACCCTCTCATGCGCAACCTGACTTTAGAAGGCACAAAAATATATATTTTATTTCTCTCTCTCTCTCTCTCTCTCTCTCTCTCTCTTTCCTTCTTTCTTTTGAGGTCCATTGCCATAAATGTAATGCAAGGTTTAAGATGGCTATAGGAACCTGAAATCCTGAAGTGTGCAAACCCATCCCTAAAAAACAGGATCCGTAACTGTGCTCTGGAATGGTTGCCCAAGAAACCTAGGGAGACAATATAAGAATAAAATACAAAGGACAATGCTGGCCCTATAAAGTAGTTAATTGTCCCCATGACTTATATTGGCTGTGCACTTCACTTTTGTACCTTTCAATTGTAGCAAATTAGCCCCGTATCTTATATTGATTGTGCGTGGACGACCTCCTAATGTTTTCAAGAGGAGATACTCTTTCTGTTCATATCCTCTTTCACTATTTTGTAAGATTTTTTGTTGCTAATAAGGAATAGAGCAATGGGTATTTTAGTCTAGTACTCGAGTCAAAGAAAATTTTCAAACCGAGATCGTGCAATCTCTTAGATTATCTAAAGGGTTCCTGGCCGTCAGATATCTAATAGTTTTCTCTCTGCGCCAAGAAGCTTTTTCTAGCTCAATGTAAATCTCTGCATGTTGGTGTACTGATGCTATGAAGACATGCCTCTTGTTTAGTTGAGTGAACAAAGAGTTCTTTGGGTAGCCCTTCCCAGAAGGTGGATCCTAGTGAATACTGTTACTTTGGGCTGGTTAATTGTTGGTGGGTTGTTGGCTTTAATAGTTTAGTTGGCTTGTACCTTTATTGAAAATTTAATTGCCAAAAAAAGCTTGGAAGCCTTTGGTGAAACAGGAAACGGAATCAATTGTAGTTTTGTGATCCATATGTCTAATTAAATAATCAAGTCTCATCTCTTTTCTTGGTTGTTAGTTGTAAATTCTTGATTATGTCACTGTGTGTTGTGTATATAATCATGTGGAGGGAGAAGGGGAAGATGAAAGTAGACATTATAGTGTTGTGTTAATCTTGAATTATGTAGAAGTATATTTGATAAGTGTTTGGTTTCTTCCATCCTACCCCAACCACTTTGTCTTTGGTAGGAAGTGCTAGGCTGCTAGCAGCTAGCTGCTGTGCTCATTCAGGCTTTTTTCGTGTAGCCTCTTGAGGATCCCTGCAAAACAACCACTATTATAATGGAAGCATTAAAAGATACTGGACAGCGTGGAATACTAGATCGTGGCTGGGGAGACCTCGGCATTTGTACTGGTTTGCTATCTTTTGCCTAAACCTCTAATCAGTTAACCGTGGCCTTGTGCAATTATTATATGTGCTCTTCCATTTATTGTGGCTTTGACATATAAATAAACTAGTCAATGATTTTTAACTACATCATCTTTTTGTCCGACTTGGATACACTAATTACAGATAACGTGAACAGCTGTAACCCTCAGTCCATTCAGAGTTTCTGGTTGTCATTGCTGGTCTGTGAACAGAAATGAATAATTCCTCCGACCCTGAATGACGTTCCTACTTTCAAATCTTTCCGTTTATCTCAACTTGACTGTTTTACATTTTAATCGTATGAACTATGTCTTCTCCTAGATATTTGAGCCTAGTGAAAGAAGATGGTCACTTTAGGAGAAAGAGGTTTTTTTATATTTTCTTTCTTTCAGATAAAAATATATGACTAGGGAAAGAAAAGAAAAGAACGAGAAGAAACGCTCATTGACTGGTGAAAGACTTGGAAAGACTAAAGAGGAATTTCAATTTTTTTGTAATCAAGAGTAATTTTGGGAAAATTATATGAGATAACTCTGACGTTTAGGCCATTTTCTAGAATGACGCTTACGTGTAGTACACCCCTATATCCAGTAATCTTGAACTTGTAAAACGTCATTAAACCTATCGGAATAGTTAAGGACGTTAGTTATTTGATAATTTCAACTGAAACAAATGAAAACCAATTAAACTCCTTTCTCATGTCTTCAACCATCTCATCTCTCTCTCTCTTATTCCCCACCCATTCAATCTTCAACCCCTTCCCACGAAGAAGCTCTCTTGAACACCAAAAGATAATCTTTCTTACGACAAATTCAACACCTACCATCGGAATTAGACTATCTTTACAAAATCGCAGCAATCCTGCTGCTTTCAAGGTAACTCTCACAAAAAATGGTGTGTCTTTTGCAAGGCTAAGAGTTCCAATCAAATTTTCAATTTCTCTGACAATAAGTTGAATTCCAAAAATATTATTAGGCAGTATTTGGATACCAAGACTTGATTTGAATTCTTGGAATTGAAATGTGAGAATTAAGATGTTGAATATAGAATTTCAAGTGAAGTTCTGGAGAACACTAATAATTAGGTTTCCATAATTCATTTCCAACGCAATTTCTCGGATGTCATTGGTATTTCAATTGTGGAACTAGAATTCAGCTATTTATTTTACAAAAATTCTTGATTCTAAAATGCTGCTTCTCTAGCACCAAAGAAAAAAAAGAAAAAAAATGAATCCCAATATTTATGAGTAGGAAGAATACAAATTTCCATGTTGTCCATCCAAATTCGAATAGAAGAAAAGGAAAAAGGCTTTTCAAGTATTCGCTGCCGGCTGCCATTTAGTTGAGCAAGATGATCTAAATTATATCCAGTTGCAATGGAATTTATTCATACTGAAATTAGAATGATAATGGAAGATGAAAAAGAGAGGGAGATAAAAGAAAGGGAAAAAAAACAAGGTTAGTTATGGGAGAAGGGAGAGAAATAAAGGTCTAAAGTTTGCAAATAATGACCGACAGTGGACAAGAAAAGAAGAGGAAGAGGACAAATAAAGAGAGGGTGTGCAGAGCTCTGGGAATTCAATTGACAAGTCAAAACATGGATATGGGCTTGGAGAGGGCTTCAATTTCAGAGAGGCTCTTCATCGGAGGAATCTTCAGCCGGGCTCTAATTTCAAGTGTAGCATCCCCACAATTTGTAAAACATCATAATAGCCTTTATGTGCGTCGCGGAAACGTACTTAAACCACTTGGAGTTATCACATGGTACAGGTTCTAATTTAGTTACAACAACTTACTTAAGATTTAGTAATTATAATTATTGTTATTACAACACCACCATCCTTTATCTTTAAAAAGAAGATCATTCAAAAATACATAAACAATTACTACATGTATCAAGTTACTCTCCAAAGAGATTTAGATACACTAAGGAGCAAACATAACAAAAGACTCCACAAAGTGACGTCGTCCTACACGACCATGGAAAATCAAGGAAGTAGGTAGGTTCAAGAACAAATATCAACAACAGTTGAGTATAAAAGTCCACCGCTAAATTCATTTTTGGTGGCTTGCACCTTATGTAGACAAGTTATGTTAAAATCAATATGTTCTAGAAATAGAGTGTTTATTATAAGATTAGGATTACTATTCTTGTGCCAAAGCTTTAGAATAAGACTTGATTTGCCATGGTCGTGTAGGACGACGTCACTTGTGGGGTCTTTTTTTATGTTGCTCCTTAGTTGATCTCCATCTCTTTGGAGAGTAACTTGATATATGTAGTATTTGTTTATGTATTTTTGAATGGTTTTTTTTTTAAAAGTTAAAGGATGGTGGTGTTGTAATAATGATAATTATAATTACTAAATCTTAAGTAAGTTGTTGTAACTAAATTAGCACCTGTACCATATGACAGCTCAAAGTGGTTTAAGTACGTTTCCGCGACACACATAAAGGCTATTATGATGTTTTATAAATTGTGGGGTTGTTACACTTGTTTAATTTTTCTGGTGGTGGTGGTGGCAGTTGTGGAGGCGGTGAACTTTTTAGCTAAGGAGGGTGCGATAGAGGATGGAGAGGGCCATGGAAGGAGCTTCCTCCTCTCACAAGAGAGATGGGTTGAAGGACGGTAGAGAGAAGGATTTTTTTTTAAAAAAAAATATTAACTTTTTACTCATTTATGTTTTAAGATTTCAATTAGTTAACACTGTAAAGTGTAAACTATTCCATTAGGTTTGATGACATTGTAGATGTTCAAGATTACTATAGATAGGGGTGCAAACATGAGAGTTATTCCAGAAAACGACCTAAATGTCAATGGTTACCTCATATAATTTCCTTTTTTCAATGATAATTATGAATTACACTCCCTCTGTTTTTTATCATTCTCACTTTCCTGCCCACAACTCCCAATGCATGTCTTTGGAATTGAATATCTTTCATTATATATTAAAAGTTATAATGATTGAATATCAATAAAGCACTAATTGAGACGAATCAAATAAGATCCCGCATGACTATTTTTTCTTATAAATTGAGAAGATTGTCTCTAAGTATGAATAGTGTTAAGATGCTAAGTGAGAAAAAAAACCGGAGGGAGTATCTTCTTGAAAATCAATATGTATAAAAACTAGACTGAGGAAGATAACTTCCATGAATATCACGAGAGAGGGGGTAAAAAGTCGCCAATCCAAGAGGGGGAGAAATAAACTAGACCGAGAGATATCTTCTTGAGAAACATACATCTTTAAGCTCTGGTTTTTGCTTTGATGTTTTGTAATAGATTTTTTTTATTTAGATATGAACTTGTATATTTGTGTAAGCTATGTTGTACTAAGATTTATGAGGTTTTTGTGGGTGTTATCTTACTTTAATTATCTAGGGGTTGTTTACAACAAATGGAGTGACTTTCTCCTTGATCCTTGAGAAGGATGCATCTAACCCAAACAATGACTTGCCTAACGTGTTTCAGGCGATAAAAGAACATGCTTTTATAGCTTGAGAGTTCTTTTTTGGATCAAAAATACCCTCAGTCATGATGCTTAGACCACTAAACACTATAATGCAAAGGCAATGTAAGCATACCTAGGATGGAGTATGAACTATGAACTCCATCAGGTAATAATAGTCCTACAACCAAAATATAAACAAAAACAGTAATTGTTGTCAAACAAAGCATACTAACATTAACAAATACTCAGAACGGCGTTCAACTTGAATAAAGGCATGAAGTGGTGAAATTGCAGCTTAATCCATGTTGCAGCAAGTTAAATGATGTATAATTATTTAGCTTCACCTTTATTACTTGGAAGTCTCTCTCTCTTTATTTTGTTATCTGCTCTGTCTTTCTTCTGAATTCTAGTCTGTGTCATGCAGTTTCCGAAGTTCCAGATCATATATTCCTTCTTGAGAACTGCCCTCATGATTGGCTTTTTCCTCAGTGTTCTGCTGTGGTGAGTCAGACTTCTCATACTAGTGGGGCATTGACACTTTTATGTATATTTGGTAAAGAGTGAATTAGAGGTCTTGTTAATATTATGAGCTCCTCATGATGAATTCTTCATCGATTTTATACTTGATGGAGTGCATCTTGCAGTGATTGTGGTGGAATATTAATTTAGGCTACATCTTATGCAACTTTGTAGTATATTGATGTAAATAACGAAATTTATTTATCCCGTGCTTTATGCTCTTTTTACTCATAAAAAAATGCTAACAGATGCTAACTCACTTATTCTCCACAAATCCACAGGTTCACCATGGTGGTGCTGGAACTACAGCCACGGGACTAAGAGCCGGAGTAAGTTTCTCAACAAGTTCTGTTGCTATATTTGGGAACATGTGAACATATTATGTTGACAGTAATAAAAGAGTACATGCTCGATATACCCATCAAAAAACATACGCCTGCTTGTGTCATTAATCCTTTACATTTTGTTTGGATGACAATCATGGAGGCAAAAGAAGGGGAAGGGAAGGAGAGAGGGAGGGAAGAGCGGGCTTGCATTTTTCTTGCAATTCTTTTTTACATTTGAAGGATTTGGTTCAATAATGTGGAAAGGAAAATGAATCCTTACTTTCCCGTCGCTTCTTCCATGTTATATCGGAACGACATAATTTTTATGCCTCCCTTTCCCTCCAAATTCTTCTATCCAAACACACTATTAGCTTGCATCTTTCTGTAACTTCAAAGACCACTTTTATTTGCTAATTTCTAACCCTTTAAATATTATGCCCACTTTTATGAGGCCTGTGAGTAAGCTGCTCAGTAATTACCTTCTGGATAAAATAAACAGCAATAAATGAGTTGGTGATTATACACCTCCTGCCATACAGAATTCAAAGCTGAAGCAATTTTTTATTATATGGTATACACCCAATGATGTTGAAGACAATGTAGTTTGACTCTGTATGTAATTAATTAATTGCAGTGTCCAACAACTATAGTGCCATTCTTTGGTGATCAGTTCTTCTGGGGTGATAGAATTCATCAGAAAGGTTTGGGACCTCAACCCATTCCTATTGCTGAGCTCAGCATTGATTCTCTTTCAAGTGCTATACGATGTATGCTCCAAGCGGAGGTAATATTTGTCTTTAAACTGTATGCATCTGCTGTCTACACTTTGCTGACTATATACATTTCAAGTTGCCTTTTTGATTTGTGAACAGATAGTACAGATACAAGGCATGCTTGGACAATCTGTCTTATTTTGAAGAGCATGTTTTATTTGCTATATAAATGGATGTGGATCTAAATTCATTAGCCTCTTAGAATAAACTTTCCTAGGCAATAGATATTCAGTTAATTATTTTCCTCCTCAGAGCAACGGATATCAAGTAATAAAACAACTGAGCAGAAAAATAATACTAGGATAGAAATGCTATGAAGCATGGAAAGTTTGGGACCTGTGGATTCCCTGCGTTTGAATGTTTCCATTCCCAGATATCCAGCCATTTCCATTTTCGGGAAATTATTAGTTATGATATAAATGTATCTATGGCATGAAGTCAGATGTTAATGAGGTCTGGCAGAAGCTTTTTTGTGTTACTGTTGGAAAAAAGAAATGTGAAATTGTGGGATCAACTCAAAAATTGCTAAAATGGTAATAGAAAGTTGGACGCTTGGATGTATGTTGATACAAGTATGTTAATCTTTCAGTTTCTTGCTTAGACCTGGCAGTGCAAATAGCTTCATATTATATATTGTTTTCAGGTTAAAACTCGGGTGATGGAACTAGCCAAGCTGATAGAGAATGAAGATGGTGTTGCCGCTGCAGTTGGTGCATTTCATCGGCATTTACCTCATGAAATGCCAAAATCTCCAACACCATCAGAACCAGGGGAAGATGAATTTTCGAACCCCATTCAGTGGTTTTTTTCTAAGATCGGAAGTTTTTGTTGGCGTGTTTGTTCATAGGCTTCTGCTGGGTGTGAGGTTTTGTACAGCTATCCATTTCGATATTGTTATATTCATCTGCTTCTTGGTTTATTCTATCTAATGGCTTTGCTCGGGTGAGAATAAATATAGTCAGTATCACAATTTTTTAGAGGTATCTATCACAATTGGTTCTTGTCAAACGTATGCTCTACTCCTATACCATTCTATAGGAAAAAGATGGAAAATAAATATACTTCCTCTGTTTCTTAATATTTGCTACATATTCCTTTTCTGTAAATTCTTATACGAAGAAAGCACTACTTTATTATAAATTATGCGGGTCATGTTATTGTTCACCTTCTCTTCTCCTCCTTGATGGTTGTACTATTTGAATATGTTGCATGTATTAAGAAACAAAAGAGATGGTTATTATTGCAAAGTATGTTATTTCCATGTCTAGAGTATTGATTGAAGTGTTTGTAATTAGTTCTGAAATCTCTTAAGGACTTACTCCATGAAAATAGTCACTACAAACGTAAGCCTGTTGTTGCTTATGTTACTTTTTAATTTTACGATTTTTTACCATTTACCCTCGACAAATCACGAAATTTACCATATACCCTTGAGTTTTCGAAAACGTTCACTCAATGCCTTTTTTTTGACAGACGTTAAGTTGTCATTTGCTTTATTTACAAATTTGTCATTATTAACCTTTGATCCTAGCCTTCTTAAAATCTTAACACTAATCTTAATATTAACCTATGACCCTAAACCTAACCACCACCCCTTTTCCCCTGCCAGCCCTAGCTTAGCCCTTACTCCCACCTTCTCCCCCTTCCCCTCCACGTGGCCCCCCACACCCCCTCCCTGACAGCCCCTTACTCACTCCCCTGCAGGCCCCTTCTCCCCCATCCCCCACAACCGGCAGCTCCCAACCCCCCTTTCTTGAATTTCTACAGTCCTCAACCAGAAGTTCATTGATGAACTCAGGCGGGAAATCTGGAGCTTCGAATTTTTGCATGTGTAGAGAAGATATAGGGGCGAGAGGATGAAAGAGAGACGTGGAGCATAAGAGAGGGAAATTCAAAAGGGGAGGGGTAGGGGTTGCGGAAATTTGAAAGGGGTGGTGGGTATGGGGTTTGCGTGGGTGGGCTATGTGGGGGGCTACGGTTGTGGGGGAGAGGGGTGGGTGGGGGTTGGGGGGTCAAGGTTAAGGTTAGGGGTTAATGATGGCAACTTGTAAATAATGACAACGGCGAGTTAACGTCTGTTAGGAAAAGGAAAAGGGTAGACGGTGCAGACTTTAGCAAACTCAAGGGTATATGGTGTATATTTGAAATATTGAGGGTATATGGTGAATTTTGTGATTTGTCGGAGGTGTTTGGTGCAATAATCGTAGTTTTTATTCTATGAAGTTAGTGCTATAATGGTACATTAGCCTATTTAAAATTATTTGTCATATATAGATATGTAATAGTGCTCATGCAAAAACATAAAATTGATTTTTCTTCAATGCCGGACTCTTCCTTTTCAAAAGCTTCTCTTTGCATTCTCAACCTCTACTATCTACTTTTGCATCTATATATATATATAGGGTTGGGTTCTAGTGAGAACCCTCTTATGGTGAGAACCGTGAGAACCACTTAAAATGAGTAAATACTTTCTAAAATGAGCAAAAAAAAAGTAACAAATGAGCAGAAACATAAAATGAGTAGAAAACATTAAGTTATCAAAAACGTAAAATGTACAAAAATGTAAAAGAAGAAAAACGTAAAATGAGCCTAAAAAAGTTCAATGAGAAAAAAAGTAAAATGAGCAAAACGTAAAATGAGCAAAAACGTTGATAAATGAGCACAAAATTGTTAAATGAGCAAAACCATAAAATAAGTGAAACAAAAAATGAGCAAAAATGTTATGAAATGATCAAATCTTCGTAAAATGAGGAAAAAATGGGTGGTTCTCACGGTTCTCACCGTAAGGGTGGTTCTCATATGAACTTAAACATATATATATATATATATATATATATATATATATATATATATATATATATATATATATATATATATATATAAATAAATAAATAAATAAATAAATAAATAAATAAATAAATAAGTGAGTTCATATGAGAATGCATACTTACATGAGAAATGAAAATAAATTTTACGCGCTATAACTCTTATGAATAAGTGATACTTCCTCCATTTCTTTTTACTTGCATCACTTTCCTTTTCGGAAAATGTCATAATACTTGCAACCAAGTCATTTTTAGTAAGTTTTCCCATACAAATCTACATAAATACCCTTACTTATTTTTTAGACTCTATTAATTACAACCCAAACCCACATTAATCTACCCTAACAATTCCCTCTAAAATTAACCCCTCCCATTGATTCTTATCTGTCTGGCAACATATTTCCCTAAATAAATGACTTCTAGAGAACTCTTTTGGATCATTTATGATCCATCTCCCCAACTGTTCATCATTTATTGTCGGGTTTCCTTATCTCCCAACTGTTCTTCACAATCAACCTTTATCTTTGTGACCCTTGAAAATCCTTCTTCTCTCTCCTCAGTCAGACCCTCCTTGAGTTCTCACAATTTCTCTCTCTAAATTCTTGCAAAATTAATTAATTTTTGGGTAAAAACTTGGCTTCTACGAGTGGATCTGACTTTTGCTGGTTACTTATGGTTATTTCATGAGATTTGTTGTCGAAAATCGCATACTATTCTAGCGATTTCTAGGGTTTGTGATCCACTGCTTTCCTCTCTATCAGAATTGTGGGTCGCTTGGTTTTCTTGTAGATTTATCTGCAAATCGCATACAATAATGTATTGTTGAGAGATGGAATCTGGATTGCACGTCATAAACAAGCTCGCACTGAGTACGTGCTTCGATGGTTTGTGAAGAAACAACCGCTATTGAGTTTACAAGAGGAAAAATGTTGGTGACCTATGATCTTCGATAAGAGACAACCATACAAGCTACGGATCAGAAATTGAGACTTAAGGTATCTTGCAAAGGGAATTCTGTATATTTCTAATGTTTCTATAGTAATTTGTCACTTGATGAATTTTACAGTTGATGGAGTTTTGGTGTCTTCGAGTAGTGTTAGTTTAACACATGGCTCTAATTTATGTAGGATTGTATTTTGTCATCATCTTATCATTAAGCTAGAAACATCTGATTAATTTTTAAAATGTGGGGCCTTACTAAAATAAGTTTTCGACGACAACAAAACAACAATGATGAAAATATATTATACAGAGAAGGAAACTACAAGAGAGTAGTTACATTCCCCTGTAGTTAATTTACTCAGATGTGTTTAAGTTGATGCTGCTCCTCTCTTTTTGGGGGGTTTTGTGAGAAAAGAATAGTATGGTCACCGGAGTTCAAGTTTGTCAAACATGGATATTTTAAGCAATTCTTAAACATTGATGTATAGACCTCCCCTAAATAGCCTTTTTTAAGTTCTAAGCTTTAATTCCCTTCAAATAGCCTTTTTTTTTTGTGTAGCATGAATTTCTTATTTATCACACTTTCAGGGAATTATATTCAGCAATTTATTAGTGGTTCAATTTTTGCTTGAACATGAGTTCAAACACACCTTCTTGCATGTTGGGATCAATGGAATCAATTGGATCATTTGTACCCTTTAATGGTGCCAAAGCATGGCTTGATTCAGATGATCCCCTTTTTGCTTGGCCTGAAACACCATTTTCTCAAAAGGTACAAGAGGAACAAGAGGCTGGATATGATAACTTCATGGAGGATTGCTACACCAATCCAGATGCCTGGGTTGAATCAGGGAACTTCCCTTCTCTGATTCAACCTCAGTTTGTCGAAGAAGACTTGGTTGTTCCTGACTCTCCTACTCATTTTATTGAAAAAGGAGATGCACAATGGCTTAAAAAACACCCACATTCTGCCAGGAGATTGGCTAAAATTAAAGAAAGAAGATTGTTAGCCTTAATCCCTCCTAGAAGTCAATTTAAAGAGGGCCCTAGCACTTCTGTGCTCCAATATCTGATTGAAAACAAGGTTACAAACATTGTTTCTCATTTCAATACATTATCTTTCTCATTTCATTACATTATCAATGCATTTCATACATTGATATCTTTCTTGGCCTTACATTGTCAGAAGGAAGATTATTGTTGGCCTTACGTTGTCAGAAGGCGAAAGCAAACTGAAGTGCTATTCTACTTGGTGATATCTTTCTTGGTAAACTTTATCCTGTTTTTAGTGATGTGCTATTCTACTTGGTGATGTGCTATTCTACTTGATGATGTGCTATTTTACTTGGTGATGTGTTATTCTGTTTTTAGTTTCCTACACATAAAGGGATTAGCAAACAAATTTACTGTGAGACAAATGTCTTTACTCTTTGTTTAGTTTCTCATAGTTAATAGCAAATTAAATATATCATCTAGTTATACCCAAAAACGCAAAACATAGTTAAAGTAGATAATACCATAATGGATCATACATACTCTCCTTGTTACAAAAAAAGTAATTCACCAAAATGTTGCATGGTCAGTGCTCATCCCCGATCCCCTGTCTTCAAGCTGCTAAGTCACCTGTTGGATTAGTGACTATCCCTACATTCAAAAGAGCAATTGTGTCATCCACCAACTCTTGAGACACTTCAACAAAAGTTGGGAGTTGACCCATTCTATCAAGCTTTTTTTTTCCCTTGTGTGGATTTTTGTAGTTATTTCCCCCTTCAACCTTCAACACTTTGAGCATGACATACATGAAATGCAGCCAAGTGTAATTGATTGTCTTAGGATCATAAGCATCATATGCAGCTTGAACACTTTTGACCAGTTCTTCTATTGTTTTTGGAAAATCAGTGTGTTGTATGGACAGTATGGCTTTGAAAAAACCTAAGTCTAAGAGGTTTAGGTCAGGGGAATATGGGGGTTGGTAAACCAAGCGAATGTCAAAACCATCTGTACTAGCAGCTTGTAGGAAAGCTTCATCATCTGGTTTAATATGGGGCCTTGCATTGTCCTGTTGTATCCATATTTGTTTGCATCCAAACTCAGGCCAATTTGATTTAATTGCTGGCAGTAGAACTTGAATAATCATATCCCTGATGGCATCTTTTGTTATGCTCTGTTTTGCTCTCAATTCCCGTGTCCCCCTGTCCTGTTAATGTTGTTCCTTTGAGTTATGTAGTGTTCCACAAAAGGGAATATCCCTATTTTACCATCAAATAATACATGAGCTAATTGTAAAATTATTGGTCTAGCAATTCCTCCCTCGAACATAACTTTAGGAATGAAAGTCTTTGATTGGCATGCCTTGTACGGGTCAGCTTCTTCTGACAACAAGTAGAATCATTGTGTGATTTTTGAAATGAAAAACCACTTCTCATCAATGTGTACAACATTATATAGTAAATCAAATCTGGCCCCTAAGTCACAGTTTTTGGAATAATTAGTCCTAAAATGAATTTCATCCTCTGAATCTTGTGGCTTGTTGTTAGTTTGGGTTTTATTGAGTTTGTCTGTGATCTGAGTATACCCTTTTTTAATAGCCTATACACAGTACTTAGGCTAACTTTAAGGGCAGCTGCAAAGGACCTTAGTGTGGTTCTCTATCTAAGTGGCACAGCCCTCAATACCTCATCATCTGTAAACATAGATTTTCTACCACAATTCTCTTTCTTATGGCGCACATTAACAAGAAGTCCCTGTTGCTTTTGTTTTTTTTGCTTCATTCCAAATTCTGAAAATTGTAGTCCTATGTTTGTGATATTTTAAAGCCATTTCTTTAATCAAGCCTCTAGGCAATACAAAGTTTTATGCCTCAGAAAAAAGGGTGACAACTAGTTGTTGCCTGAGTTCATTTACTAAAACAGGTTTTTTATTGCCTATCTGATTTGATTCTAAGATTTGATTTTGTATTTCATCTTCATTGTCAGAGTTAGAAACATACCAAGCATTTTCTTCATCCTCATCCTCGTAGTTGTTCATGGCCTCCTGAAGATGCAACAGTTCCCCCACACTGATTTCTTCATCCAATCTCCAAGTGTCCAGACAAATTTCTTCCATTTCCAGCAGCTCATCCATGGAGATATCAAAATCGTCACTGTGAGAGTGAGAGTGTGTGTTGTGTACCATTATCCATTTGTGTACCAAAGTGAGAGTGTATGCTGTGTAAGTGAGTGTGAGAAAGTGGGAGAGTTTTTTTTTTTGTAATATTGTAAACAATCTACTGTTGGAGAAAGGAACTGATTCTGCTTTTATAAGTAAAAAATTTGTAAATGGTTGACTTTTAGGTTTTGGTGGGAAATTAAAAAAACCAAAATTTCAACTTGGAGGGAACTTTAAAATTCCCCACCCCAGTTGTACTTTCACGTGATTAATGCTTCAATATGGGGACCAACTCCCTTCTACTTTTCTCTTTAATCCTCTTCTAATAAAGTAACCCCACACACTCTCTCTCCTCTTTCTTAAATACCGTGCAAACCTCTTGGTTGCAAGTTAAAAGAAACGGAGGAAGTATAAGTCTAAAAAAAAAAATTGATGTAACTCCAAAACAAAGAATATTAGAGAAAAAAAAACTCAAAAAAATAAATTTTTTTTGGGCTCAAAATTTTTTAGAGGGTATAACTCTAACGAACAAGTGTTGTGACTCTAATCCAATCGTGTGGTTGAGATTCATTCTCATTTCTCATGTAAGAAACATTCTCATGTGATCTCGCCCCTATATATATATATATATATATATATATATATATATATATATATATATATATATATAAATATATATATATATATATATATACATATACATATATATATACATATACATATATATACATATATATATATATATATATACATATATATATATATATACATATATATATATATATACATATATATATATATATATACATATATTACATACATATATATATTATATATATATATATATATATATTATATATATATATATATATATACATATATATATACATACATATATATATACATACATATATATATATAGATACATATATACATATATACATATATATATATATATATACATAGAATTGGGTTCATATGAGAACCACTCTTATGGTGAGAACCACTCATTTTTCCTCATTTTACGAAGATTTTGATCACTTCATAACATTTTTGCTCAATTTTTGTTTCACTTATTTTATGGTTTTGCTCATTTAACAACTTTGTACTCATTTATCAACGTTTTTGCTCATTTTACGTTTTGCTCATTTTACTTTTTTTTTCATTGAACTTTTTTATGCTCATTTTACGTTTTTCTTCTTTTACATTTTTGTACATTTTACGTTTTTGATAACTTAATGTTTTCTACTCATTTTATATTTTTACTCATTTGTTACTTTTTTTTGCTCATGTTATGAAGTTTTTGCTCATTTTAAGTGGTTCTCACGGTTCTCACCATAAGAGGGTTCTCACTAGAACCCAACCCTATATACATATATACATATATACATATATATATATATACATATATATATATATACATATATATATATATACATATATATATATATACATATATATATATAGGGGTAGGATCCGCTGAAAACATCTCTTAATCTGAAAACTGAAAACAAGGTAACTTTTAACCCCTTTAGGGTAACTTTTAACACTTTTAGGGTAACTTTTGTCAGTTTTAGAGTAACTTTCACAGTAACATCATTTAAACCACTACACGCTGCAGCTCATGTTTGTAGTCGACTATCACATTCCAGTTTCCATCAGTCTGTCAATACTCAATACAGTCAGCAGATCAACGCAAGTTAGAAATAGGTATAATTGTCACAATGATATGTTGCTGCAGCTCAGATACGAGGGCTGGACAAAGGTATGATGTCACCAATTGTCAGATACAACCACTTTATGAAAGTTCTGCATGCATATAGTCCAATGCAAGAACAATATTAAGTCTTTATAACCAATATTAGGGGGTTGAGTATCCAAAACAGTACTTTTTTTTTATTATCAAACAGAAGAAAACTGATATTGGGATGAGCTCTCAAGTCTCAATCATATATTTCTCTTTCGCACGAATTCGTTCTAACTCTAATTCATATCTAAATCTTCATGTGACTGAACACAATTTTTAATATCAAGCTGACAAGAGAGTGGATACAGAAGAAAGCTAAAGCCAGTTCTCCTAATTCACTGGTTCAGATTATGGTCTAGTCACTCGTGTATGAACCAGGACCCTTTGTTCTGTTTTTCTTCTCACGAGTACTTGAAATTGTTCGGAACACTGTCATTCGAATCACCCGGTGAAGGTAGCAGATGAGCAACCAACTTCAAGATACCAGTTTTCCTACAATTGTGAAGCATATTCATCTCTACCACATTGATGGAACATAGACTTGCTATTTAAGATTTTGAGTGGCGCTTTCAGTTGGAAATCCCCTTACTGCGCCAATTGTCCACTGTGATATAATGCCCGCAG
>NC_079202.1:36433845-36456345 GCF_026745355.1 Beta vulgaris subsp. vulgaris | reverse complement strand
TGCACCACTTTCGCTATCAGAATCGACATAACTTACTTCTGCGGAGCTCATGGGATTCCTTGCCTTTCTCGGGTTTACTATCCCCCGATTACTTATTTTTCAACTTGTAGCATTCGGACGTAATATACCTATGTAGATGACAATAGTTGCAAGTCTTGTGCCTATTAGAATTGGGCTTCTTTGACTTAGAACACCCCCTATTCTTGCCACAATTACCACCATGACTAGTAGTCACATCATTTGATCTACCCCTAACAAACAAGTCATCACTAGAGTTTGATGATTTAGATGTCAATTGTAAAACCCCGACAATTCTCTATTTTCCAAAATAACTTTTTAATATAAAACTTAGAGAATCATCAAAGTATTATCGCCCATGTAATAACGTATCGACTTATTCAGAATTTTGCAGCGGAAATAATAATAAATAAATAACTTTGAAAATAGAATTTAGTCAACCATATATCAAATCCAAAAGTCAAACCAGAGTCAAACCAACACAAAGTTAAAAGTCAACAACAAATGTAAAAGTCAACTATATAATAATAAAGTCAACACAAGCTCTCCAACTTCCTGAACCCATGATGTATCATCTTCAAACCTATAATAGACGATAATCTATTGAACCCGAAAGACTGCTCACCAAATGAGTCATCACATGATCAATAAGGTATAATAATGATCAACACATACACACAAAGCATATAATCAGCAAAGCTTAATACTAGATTAGGTAAATAATATAAAACCTAACATGATACTAATAAACATTAAGTAGGGATAAATAATAATATAATAACATATCAGACTACTTTTACTTAACTTGACTCAACAACTAATAAGTTAGTTACTTTATATGGAATAGGCAATGGAAAAAGTTGTCCAAACCAAACCATGTCTTCAATATAGAAGACGAAGTACGGGCGCGACTCTGTACTCCACTGATGTACATATTGAGGAACCTTTTAAATAGACATAGGATACAGTGATCAATCCGGTCCCAAGAAAAGCCATGGCCAACCACCATGTACTCCAACTCATACTAGTACAACACTTTAGACATGCATAAGTCTAAAGTTATTGCTATTCATTTTTCACTTTATGTGATTAATAAATTATTTACTTGTTATGACTCACAAAGTACGACGAACAATATAATCATCAAAGATACATAAACTTCCATTTTTATCTTTGCATTAGTTAAAGCGATCATCAACTTAACTACCCAAAAATAATTCCAATATCAAATTCCAATATGATTATTTATTTGTTGATCCAAGTCAACAACCAACCAACCTTTCATAAGTGAATAACCAACTTACCTAATAAAGCCCTCAGTTCATATAAAGTAACATGATCCAATTCATGATCCAATAATAACATAATTATTTATCTCTCACGTGAATTAATAAAATTAAGTTCCCAATCCCATATGCTTGCATTAATCATCCATAAAAACATAATATAATCATCATAATCAACATGATTCATACAGCAACATAAAACATGCAAATTCACTTGAATATAAATCATATATGAACTATAAATAGTTTCCTATACATGATACTATATAAATCACATCTTTAGAACATGATACTAATCCAACCCACACATAGGTACGTATGTACCTTGTGTATAAAGAATTTGATACCACCTTAAGAAGCTTAAAAGTCGCCTAAAGAGATTCTCCGCGTACCAATAATCAACATAACCACAAATCAATACTCTAATAAATTTCCAGCAATAATAAAATACTTTAAACCCTCTTTAAAAGTGCTTTAAAACCTTTCTCATCATTAAAAATTCAATTATTAATACTTCCTAGAATAGTACTACTAAAATAATAATTAAAACCCTCAAAAACTCATACTTTAATAATTAAAACTCCATCATAAGCATACTAATGAAAATTCTAGCAATTTATAATGTATTTAAAACACCCTTTAAAACATAATTAATTATAATTAATCATAATCATAATCATAAGAGTACTCAATTTCATAAACAATAATATACTAATATGATTTGCCAACTCATAAAATCCTAAAAATCCATTCTTTGATACTTCAAATCTTAATTTAAACATAATAAAAAAATTGAAATTTAATTACTTCATTATATAAATTACATAATCTGAAATTTGTGTTTAGATAATCAAATTATAAACTTAATTCATGAAAAGGTTAAATCAATCTTTATAAGTATAAATTTTAAAAATTAAATAAAAATAGAGGAAGTAATAACCACAAGAGAGGAAGGAGGAAGAAACACGCACAATAAGGAGGAAGAAAGTGGCGGCAGCGCTGTGGTGGTCGGCGATGACCGGTGTGCCTGTCGTCGACGGAGGAACACCGAAGGAATGAAAGAGAAATCGAGAGAGAAGAAAAAGAGAAAAAAAGAAGAAGAGGGAGGCCGAAAGAAAAGAGGAGAAGGAAGAGAGAGAAAATAAATGGGGAAAATTTTGGGGTTTTGGGTTTATAGTTAACCCTTTTTGGGATTAGGAAATTGTGCTTGGGCTTTAATAATATTTAATAATTACTTTTTACTAAACCCACATATGTTTAGCTATTTAAATAATTTCAAAGAATGACTAAATAAAATATTTAATTACTTAAAATTATTAAATAATTATTTTGACTTTGAAATAGTCAACCGTTTAAGAAACAAATCATTGAAACATTCAAATATATATATACAATATACATTAAAATGCACTAATAAAATTCATAAATTTACGAGGGATTACAGTCTACCGCTCTTAAAAGAAGTTTTGTCCCAAAATTTGGCACGAAAACTCTCACAGCTTCAAAGTTTTTGACTCAAACTTCTATTTGAAAATACTCGTGTCACAACATGTGCACACTTTTACCAACTTTAAAATCACTTGTGTTACTCATGAGCACATTTTTCATGTGGAGAACTAATTTATTCTGCACCAACATGTGCAAATCGCCAAAATAAGCATAAAATATATAAAAAATACCATTAAATAAAGCAAAAAGCACGAAATTTTATCGCATTACACCCCTCTTAAAGAAAACGAGTGATGCCCTCATAACTCACCTCAATAAATAACTCAGGATACTTTTTCTTCATTTCATCTTCGACTTCCCATGTTGCCTATTCAGACTCATGGTTAGACCAAAGCACTTTTACAATATTCACATCCTTATTGCGTGTATTTCGAACCTCTTTGTCCAAAATTTTCATAGGTCTTTCGTCATACGTGAGGCTACTGTCAATTTGGATTCTTTCAGGCTCCAAAACATGACTCTCATCATGGATATATCTCTTGAGTAGGGAAATATATAAAACACATCATGCATTTTCTCAAATTCCATTGGCAAAGCCAACTTATAAGCTACCTTCCCACTTCTTTGCAAAATCTCATATGATGAACCAACATATTTGACACCTTATTTGCACTTTTTCCCAAATCTCATCACTCCTTTAGTTGGTGACACTTTCAAAAACACTTTATCATCCACTGTGAGTTCATCTTCTCTTCGCTTTAAATCATCATAACTCTTCTGCCTATCTTGAGCAGCTTGAATTCTAGCCTGACTCAACTTGACATTCTTAACAGTTTCCTCAATAAATTATGTCCCCAATACTATATTCTCACTAAAATCATTCCAACAAATTAAATGGGAAAAATTGACGATAGAGGTCTCAATTTTGGGTGATAATTTTTAAAAGGTCTGAACTATTGATTAACTTGTGTAGGTCCCAACTTTAGGGGGTATTAACTTTTAGGGGGCCTTAGTGACTTGAAACTGGCTTAATAGGTCATAACTTGTAAAACTTGGGTCACACCAGAAGGGTTAATTGAAGGAGGGAAGTAGGAATTAGGTGAGATTTTTAAAAAAATCGGCAGTTTTGAGTCACCGAATCCCGCTAAAAGTTAAGACCCCCTAAAGTTGGGACATGCACAGGTTAATCAATAGTTCAAACCTTTTAAAAATTATCGCCCAAAGTTCAGACCTCTATTGTCAATTTTTCCAATTAAATGAGCCTTCTACACTTCCTTCCATATAACGTCTCAAAAGGAGTCATCGTAATGCTCGCATGATAACTATTGTTACACGAAAACTCAATCAAGTCCAAGTAATCTTCCCAACTACCTTGGAAATCAATAATGCACGCTCTCAACATATCTTCCATAGTCTAATTGGTCCTATCAGTCTGACCATCGATTGCAGGGTGAAAAGCAGTATTCATTTTCAATGTTGTCCCAAGATTTAACTGGACCTTTTCCAAAATTTCGAGAAGAATCTCGAATCACGATTTGAAATAATATCCGTTGAGACTCCATGAATTCTCACTACATGCTTGATATACCTTTAGGAAAGTTCCTTCTTTTTTCATGTCTCTTTAATTATATTGGAATGAACACTGCGGACTTCGTCAGACGCTCCATAATAACCCAAAAAGTATCATTGTCGTTTCTCGTCTTTGGCAAAGCGGTCCTAAAATCCATTGATATAGAATCCCACTTCCATCCATGAACCTCTAAGGATTGAACCTTTCCATTGTTTCTCTAACCCAATTTAAAATTCTTTTTACTAAACCCAAAGATATTTAAGCTATTTAAATTTTTATTAAAGTATGACTAAATAAAAATATTTGATTACTTAAAATCATTAAAAAATTCCTTTGACTTTCAAATAAACATCCTTTTAAGAAATAAATCATTTAAACATTAATATATATATATATATATACATTAAAATGCATTTATAAAATACATAAAATTACGGGGGATTATGCTCACAGTTTCAAAATTTTCTAACTCAAACTTCTATTTAAAAATACTTGTGAACGTGGGCACACTTTTACCAACTTTAAAACCACTTGTGTTACTCATGAACACGATTTCCATGTGGAAAACCAATTTATATTGCACCAACATGTGCAAATCGCCAAAATAAGCATAAAAATGCACTAAAATACCATAAAATAAGGCAAAAAGCGCAAAATTCTACCCCCTTAAAGAAAACGAGTTACGCCCTTGTAACTCACCTCAATGAATAACTCAAGATATTTTTCTTCATTTCATCTTAATTCAACTTCCCACGTTGCCTCTTCAGACTCATGGTTAGGCCAAAGCACTTTTACAATATTCACATCCTTATTGCGTGTACTACGCACCTTTTATCCAAAAAAATCCACAGGCTTTTCCTCATACGTGAGGCTACTATTAATTTGGATTTTTCAGGCTCCAAAACATGGCTCTCATCATGGATATATCTCTTGAGTCGGGAAATATAAAACACATCATGCATTTTTCTCAAATTTCATTGGCAAAGCAAACTTATAAGCTACCTTCCCAATTCTTTGCAAAATATCATATGGGCCAACATATTTAGCACTTAATTTGCCCTTTTTCCCGAATCTTATCACTCCTTTAGTCGGCGACACTTTCAAAAACACTTTATCACCAACTGCAGATTCATCTTCTTTTCACTTTAAATGAGTATAACTCTTTTCTCTATCTTGAGAAGCTTGAATTTCTAGCTCGAATCAACTTGACATTCTTAACAGTCTCCTCAATAAATTTCGTCCCCAATATAAAATTCTCACTAAAATCATTCCAGCAAATGGGACTTCTACACTTCCTTTCATACAATGCCTCAAAATGAATCATCTTAATGCTCGCATGGTAACTATTATTATACGAAAACTTAATCAAGTCCAAGTGATCTTCCCAACTTCCTTGGAAATCAATAATGCTAGCTCTCAACATATCTTCCATAGTCTGATCGGTTTTTTCAGTTTGACCATCGATCGGTTGCCGGGTGAAAAACAGTGCTCATTTTCAACGTTGTCCCAAGATTCAACTGGACCTTTTGCCAAAAATTTGCGAGGAACCACAAATCATGATCTGAAATAATATCCGTTGGGACTCCTAGCAATCTAATTACCTCTTTGATGTACGTCTTCGCAAGTTGCTTCTTCTTTCATGTCTCTTTGATCGAAACGAACACGACGGACTTCGTTAGACGGTCCATAATAACCCAAATAGTATCATTGTCGTTTCTCGTCTTTGGCAAAGAGGTCACGAAATCCATTGATATGGAATCCCACTTTCATCCAGGAACCTCTAAGGATTGAACCTTTCCCATTGGTCTCTTATGGTCTATCTTCACTTTTGGATAGGTTAGACACTTTGACACGAACTCAGTGACTTCATGCTTCATATTCAGCCACCAATAAATCTCCTTAAGATCATTATACAACTTGTCACCCTCAGGGTGCACAGAATACGAAGTATTATGCCCTTCATCCATAAGCCTTCTCTTAAGCTCTTCACATTTTTGTGGTACACACCACCTTTCCTTAAACCTCAAGCTTCAATCATCATGATTTAAAGTCAACTTCCTTACCTTGATTCATCTTCTCCTTAATCTTATCTAGGTGCTTGTTTCCAACTTGACCCTCTTTGATCTTATCGAAAACTGACAACCTCAATGACAAAACACTCAATCTTGCCTCGATCTCCTCAGGATTTAAAATTTCCAAGTTAAGCCTTTGCTTGTCTCGACACAATTACTCAGGAACTACTAATGCATTCATGATATGGCTCAACTTTCTACTTAAAGCATCGGCAACTACATTCTCCTTCCCTTCATGATACTGGATATTTAGGTCGTAATCCTTGATCATTTCTAACCATCTCCTCCGTCTCATATTGAGATCCTTTTGAGTGAAAATGTACTTCAAACTCTTATGGTTAGTAAAAATCTTACAGGTTTCCTCATAGAGGTAATGTCTCCAAAATTTTAAGGCAAACACGATAGCAGCTAACTATAGATCATGGGTAGGGTATTTAGCCTCATAAGGTTTCAACTGACGCGATGCATACGCGATCACTTTTCCATTCTGGTGTAGAACACATCCTAAACATTCTTTGAGCATCACTCTACACCTCAAATCCCTCAGTTCCATCAAGCACGGTTAAACAGGTGCAAAGGTTAAACACTGCTTCAAAATCTAAAAAGCTTCCTCGCACTTCTCACTCCACTCAAATTTTTGACTTTTTCTTCATCAAATTGGTCATTGGCCTTGCTATCTTCGAGAAATCTATCACAAATCTCCTATAATAGCCAGCAAATGCCAGAAAACTCCTAATAGCTAACACATTATTCAAAGTAGGTCACTCACTAACAGCTTGAATCTTTGCAGTTTCCATATATACTCCTTCTTTTGACACATAATGACCCAAAAATGCTAGTTTCTCCAAATGAAACTCACACTTAGAGAAATTGGCATACAATTGATTCTTCCTAAGCGTCTCCAATATTATCCTCAAGTGCTCATCATGCTCTTATTCACTCTTTGAATAAACCAAGATATCATCTTATGAATACCACAACGAACTTATCTAGGAACTCATGGAAAATCCTATTCATCAAATCCATATATATAGCCGGAGTATTGGTCAGTTCAAACAACATCATAGTATAATCATAATGACCATAACGTGTCCTAAACGCAGTCTTAGGTATATCCTTATCAACTATACACTCAATTGGTGATACCCCGAACGCAAATCAATCTTTGAAAACATACTCGCTCCATTTAACTAATCAGACAGGTCATTTATCCTAGGCAAAGGATAGTTGTTCTTAATAGTCGCATTGTTTAACTCCCTATAGTCGATGCACAATCTCATACTTCTATGCTTCTTTTTCACAAACCATATAGGAGCTCCCCAAGGTGATGCACTAGGCCTAACATAACCCTTATCCAACAGTTCTTGCAACTGCGTCTTCAACTCGCTCATTTCAGGAGATGCCATTCTATATGGTGCCTTAGAAATAGGTGTAGTGCCAGGAACTAAGTCTATGCTGAACTCATCGTCTCTTTCAGGCGGCATACCAGAAATCTCGCTTGGAAACACATCCATAAACTCATTCACAATTGGTACATACTCAATCTTCAATCCAACCTCTTTACTTACATCTTGCATATTACAGAAAACTTACTCGCATCCCTACTTCATCAACATCTTCACTTGCATTGCAGAAATGACCCTAAAGTTCTTAGGCTTCCCAAAATGTCGATACAAAGTTAACTTTCCCAAAGGGCTTCTCAATACTACTTTTTGAGCTTCGCTGTCTATTTTGGCTTTATAGAAACCTAACCAATTCATCCCAAGAATAACATCTAGGTTTCCCAGATTGAACACTATCAAATTAGAAGGAAATACACAGTCTTCTATCTTTTAAGTCAAATCTTTAAACAACTTGGTACACCTTATGACTTCTCCAGTAGGTATACTAATTAGCAGGTCAATTACTCAAAATCTAACAACCCCATACTTTTAATAACGAACGACAAAATAAACGAATAAGTCGCCCATAATCAAATAACGCTTTAATGAGAAGGAGTTAATGGAGAAAGTACCGGAAACTACGTCGGCAGATTATTCAGCTTCATTGCGACTCATCACGAACAGTTTACCCGTAGCCTTATTTTGGTTATTGTTGCTCTCACTAGCAGGCTTACTGTATCTTCCTTAATTGTTCTATGACTCTATATGCTTCGAACCTTGATTTCCTAATGGGCTGAATCTAGACCTTCCCTGATTACCACTCCCATTACCATGCTTCTTTTTTCGGTGCTTAGTGGAGCACTCATACTCCATATGCCCCTTCTTTTGGCAGTAGTTATAGGTTACCAGGTCTCCCTTATAGTCTCTACCAGGGTGGTTCTTGTTGTACTTCTTACAATTGTAAGTATTTTCGAACTGGCCCTTTTTATTATAACCGCCCTAACCATTTCTCCCTTGGAAATTCCTATTCCCATTTCTATCCTTCTTAAAATTTCCCTAATTTCCTCCACCATTGAAATCTTTTCTTTTCTCACCCACTACAGCATTCTTTTTGTCATGCCTTCACTAAAGACCATAAATATGAGCGGCTCTTCCATACACAATATCTAGGGATAAGAATGTCTCATCACCTAATCCCAGTTGGATTTTCTCAGCCAAATCTTGCTCAAATATTTAAGCCTTTAGCTCTTCAGTGGCTACTACCTCAGGTGAAAAACTAGACAATGCTATGAACTTGATATAATACTCAGATAGTCATGCTCTCCATCGTAAGGTTTATGAACTCCTGAGCCTTCTGTTTTCTCATAAAAGTAGGGTAAAATTTTCCTCTTAAAATAAAATTGAAGGAATCCCAATTAAACCCTTCAACACTAAGTCAAGCCCCATTCTCTTTCCACCATAGGTCAGCCTCATCTTTCAGAACTGTACAACTTGACCTACTTTCATACGCTCGAGACAATTCAAGACCCCAAAAATCTTTTCAAACTCGTTAATCCAACTCTCTAAGAAGGTAGGCACAGCTTGCCCCTTAAAGTATGGCAACTTAATTTTAGCTAATCTTTCAAACATGTCCCCAGCAGGATCGGGACACTCAACTCTTTCTTGAGTTAATTTCTTTGCCAATAGGCGAATAAAAAAAGCTAAGGCATTGTCATTATTGTTAGTCATTCTACTGCTTGACCTAAAATTTTAACGTAACTCTACTTTAGGTTCGATACACAACTTACTTGTCATTCTCTACAAAGGCAACACTTGATTTGACCATACAAGATTGCATCAACATCAACTCTCATAAAGTTATGGTAGTGCCACATTATAAATCATCATCAATCATATAATCATTCATGGATAGTATTCACATCAATAATATATATACACATGTGAGAATCAAATAGAATTCAATCACATAAGCAAAATAAAATATAATATTCTCATTCATGTATCTAAAATAAATTCGTGCTCACTTGAATAACTAAATATTTACTTTTATTCCTCAAAATAATGATACTAACACTTGTCCAATCCATAATAACTATACTTTTTCCTTAATGAGATAAAGGTACTAAAGAAAGAAACTTAAACCATTATAACTTGACTACTTATCCAACAATTATTCTTAAAGCATAAATACATAGTCTAAGGACATACATTATTAGTATTATCTTTAGTTTCCATGTACTTTTCAGGAGTAAAATACCTCATCTTCAAATTAAAGTTTTCAACGTCCTCAGATCAGTGTTATAGTAGAAACATCTTCTAGATCTAGTAGATCTTTACATCTTAGGTTGAGGCTCATCCTCCTCTGACTCAATATCACTCTTAACTCTCAAATCAGCATAGTAGTTGTCCATCCTAGTCCGTCCTCTAGCACGGTCAAACCCCCGGATAACCTCATCATCACTATCAGGCATGCCTACTCTTAACACATTACACATGATGACCTCTAGGCTAGTGTAGCTATCACAGTCAGATTCTCCGTCATTTTCATCATCACTTAACACAATCGGGTTAAAGTTGCTTCCTGGTCTATTAGCTTCTCTATCAGTCATATATGTAGGACCTTTTACTGAACAATACGACATGTATAAGCCAATGATACTCTCACTTAGCGTATATATCTTCCTAACAATAAACAATAAGCAAGAATAAAAATAACTTAAAGCATAGAAATAACATAAAACATTTAAGTAGAGAAGAAAAATACAAACATACTGAAGTAACTGTCTAATACAAACATATAATATTTCTATCCTGTATACCATTCCTATACTACCATCTCTCATAAAATTAATAAGCTAATCAAAATAAAATAGATGTATTAAAATAAATAAATAATAAATAATATATACATATAATTTTCGAAATTATATAAAAGAGCCGGAAAATAAAAATAAAAAACGAAATAAATTTTCGGACAAAAATTCGAACCGAATAATAATAATAATGATGATGATGATGATGATGACGACAACAACAACAACAACAACAACAACAACAACAACAATAATAATAATAATAATAATAATAATAATAATAATATAATAATAATAATAATAATAATAATATAATAATAATAATAATAATAATAATAAATAATAATAATAATAATAATAATAATAATAATAATATTCGAACCTTTAAATAAAAGGTTTTAACCCAAATAAAGTAAAATATTTCGAACCTATCTCTAAAATTTTGAAATCTTGAACCTTGAAACATGTTTCAAAAAGTGATTTAAACACAGAATAAGCAAGAGCTTGTTTTCTATGAAATTCATTTTAAGTAACTAGGCGACTAAAAATTTAAAGTTGGCACAAAAAGCCAATAAAAACCTAAATCTCCAAAATACCACTTTGTAACATCCTGACAATTCTCTATTTTTCAAAAAAATACCTTTTTAATAAAATACTTAGAAAATCATCAAATCATTATCGCCCGTGTAATAACGTACCGGCTTATTCAGAATTTTAAAGTGAAAATAATACTAAATAAATAACCTTGAAAATAAAACTTACTCAGTAAAAAGTGAACTCCAAAAGTCAAACCAAGTTAACCAACACAAAATCAAAAGTCAACCACAAATGTAAAAGTCAACTATAGAATAATAAAGTCAACACAAGCTCTCCATGACTTCCCGAACTAATGATGTATCGTCTTCAAACCTGTAGTGGACGATGCTTTATTAATCCCGAGAGACTGCTCACCAAATGGGTCATCATACGATCAATAAGGCATAGCCATAATCATCACATACACACAGAGCACGTAATCAGCAAAACTGAATACGACATAGTAAATAAATATAAAACCTAACATGATACTAATAAACATTAAGTATGTATAAATAATAATATAATAACATATCATACTACTTTTACTAAACTTGACTCCGCAACTAATAAGTTAATTAATTTAGATGAATATGCAATGGAAAGAGTTTTCCAAACCAAACCATGTCTTCAACATAAAAGACAAAGGATGAACGCGACTCCGTACTCCCCCAACCTACGATATTGACGAACCTTATAAATGAAAATAGGACGCAATGATCAATTTGGTCCCAATAAAAGTCATGAGTTACCATCATGTGCTCCAACTCATACTAGTCCAACACTTCAGACGTGCACAAGTCTAAAGCTATTGCTATTCACTTTCCAAGTTAAGTGATTAATAAATTATTTACTTGTTATGACTCACAAAGTAAGACATATAATATAATAATCAAAGATACATAATCTTCCATTCTTATCTTAGGATTAGATAAGGTGATCATCAACTTAACAACCCAAGAATAATTCCAATATCAAATTCCAATACCACTATTTATTTTTTGATCCAAGTCAACAGTCAACTAACTTTTATAGGTGAATAACCAACTTACTAATTAAGACCCTTGGTCCTCATAAAGTAATTAAATAATCTAAAGAGAACAACATGATTGAATTTATGATCCAATAATAACATAATTGCACAAATCCTCAGCGCGGAATATAATCCAAAAGTACTCCAAAGACTTAAATATAGTAAATCAAGAAGGTGGCAAGACCCTTGCGGAGTTCCCCAACAGCATAGAGCTTGGTTAATCCCTCATGTGAATTAATAATATAAGTTCCCAATCCCATATATATGCTTGCATCAATCATCTATACAAACACAATATAATCATCATAATCAAACATACTTCATACAATGGCATAAACATGCAAATTCACTTGAATATAAATCACATAACAACTATAAATAGTTCCATGTACATGATATTACATAAACACCATTCTTAGGACATGATAATAATCCAACCCACACATAGGTATGTATGTACCTTGTGTAGACAAAATTTGAGGCCACCTTAACAAGCTTAAAAGTCGCCTAACGAGAATTCTTCGCCTACCGATAATCAACATAACCACAAATCAATACTCTAATAAATTTCGAACAATATGAAAATACTTTAAATCCTGTTTAAAAGTGTTTAAAAACCTTTATCATCATCAAAACTTCAATTATTAATAGTTCCTAGTATAGTACTACTAGACTAATCATTAAAACCCTCTAAAACTCATACTTTGATAATTAAAACTCAATCATAAGCATACTAATAAAAATTCCAGAAACTTATAATGTATTTAAAACTCTTTAACACATATATAAACATAATCATAATCATAAGAGTACTCAATTCTATAAACTATAATATACTACTATGATTTTCCAACTTATAAAATCCTAAAAATTAATACTTTTATACTCAAAACCTTAATTTAAACATAATAAATAAATCTGAAATTCAATTACTTCATCATATAAATTACATAATATGAATTTATGTTTAAACCATCAAACTATAAACTTAACTCATGAAAACATTAAATCAATCCTTAAAAATATAAACTTTAACATCAAATAAAAATAGAGGAGGAAAAAAATATCCACAAGAGAGGAAGGAGGAAGAGACACGCACGACAAGGAGGAGGAGGAAAGCGACGGATGTGTTATGGTGGTTGGCGGTGGCCGATGTGGCTGTCGTCGATGGAGGAACACCAAAGGGAGGAGAGAGAAACCGGGAGAGAGAAGATAAAGGGAGAGAAAAAAACAGGGAGACCGAAAGAAGGAAGAGAGAGAAAATAAGTGGGGAAAATTTTGGGGTTTTAGGTTTATATACTATTGAACCCTTTTCTAGCTTAGAAAATTGTATTTGGGATTTAATAATATTTAATAATTGGGTGTTTGGCATAGTTGGGTTCCTCTTACCCAATTTAAGATCCTTTTTACTAAACCCAAAGATGTTTAAGTTATTTAAATAATTTCAAAGTATGACTAAATAAAATATTTGATTATTGACGATCATTAAATAATTATTTTTACTTTCAAATAGTCATCCTTTTAAGAAATAAATAATTTAAACATTAATATATATATATATATATATATATATATATATATATATATATATATAATATATATATAATATATATAATAATATATATATATAAACCTATATAGGTTTGGGTTCTAATGAGAACCCTCTTATGGTGAGAACCGTGAGAACCACTTAAAATGAGCAAAAACTTCCTAAAATAAGCAAAAAAAAAAAGGTAACAAATGAGCATAAACTTAAAATGAGTAGAAAACATTAAGTTATCAAAAACGTAAAATGAACAAAAATGTAAAAGAAGAAAAACGTAAAATGAGCATAAAAAAGTTCAATGAGAAAAAAAGTAAAATGAGCAAAACTTAAAATGAGCAAAAACGTTGATAAATGAGCATAAAATTGTTAAATGAGCAAAATCATAAAATAAGTGAAACAAAAAATGAGCAATATGAAATTATGAAATGATCAAAATCTTCGTAAAATGAGGAAAAATGAGTGGTTCTCACAGTTCTCACCATAAGGGAGGATATATATATATATATATGTATATATATATATATATGTATGTATATATATATATATAGTATGTATATAATATATATATGTATATATATATATATATGTATATATATAATATATGTATATATATATATAATATATGTATATATATATATATATATGTATAATAATATATATATATGTATATATATATATATATGTATAATATATATATATATATGTATTATATATATATATATATGTATATATATATATATATATATGTATATATGATATATATAATATATATATATATATATATATATATATGATATATATGTAATATGTATATATGATATGTATATATGTATATATATATATATATGTATATATATATATATATATATGATATATATAATATATATGTATATAATATATATATATGTATATATATATATATATATGTATATATATATTATATATGTATATATATAATATATATATATATATATATATATGTATATATATAGGGTTGGGATCCAGGGAGAATACCCCCTTATGTGAGAACACATACTTATATAAGAACACTTTAAAATTTAGAACACAAACATATTTTTTTTTAGAACGTGAGAGTATAATCAATACATATACATGTTCTGAAATATCAAACTTATGTTCTAAATTTATTCAAACATGTTCTGAATTATTTCAATGATGTTCTGAAATATTGCAAGTGTGTTCAAATTTATTAAAACATGTTATTTATTATTTCAAACATGTTCCAAATTATTTTAATCGTGTTCTAAAACTTTTCAAACATGTTCTGAATTACTTCAAACATGTTTCAATTCATTTTAATTATGTTTTGAAATATTTCGAGTGAGAACATATATCATATGTGATAATAAAGGTAGGTCAGAACATGATGTACATTGTTTTAGAATATGATGTACATCATATTCATTTCAGAATATGATGTACAATATTTTAGAACATGATGTACAACGTTTTAGAACATGATGTACATCATTTTAGAACATGATCTATGTCGTTTTGGAACATGATGTATCCCTTCTAGAACATGTTGCTTAGTATTTTTGAACATGATATATATTAATTTAGAACATGATTTACATTTTGCATGCGTTGATCATGTATGGTGATAACGTGACTATATATAATAATCAAAACGATATAATGTGGAATACCAAGATTTTAATCAATACCACTATAATATCTTTTTGTTTCTCTGGTTGATGAAGTAGGAAGGTTTCCTACTTCCGTTCATTCATTTAAGTTGGTAAAAAGGATAAATCATATAGTAAGAAAACAAAATCGAACAACAATTGGCACTTAAGATGAATGACGTCATTGAAATCGAACAAAAAAAATCGAACAAAAATCTGCAAGTCAAATATCAAATTAAAAATTTCGAATAAAACTTGTTGAATTATGGAAAGAATAGTGTGGAATCCGCAAAAAATCGAACTAAAACTTTGAAAAATTACTCCATGAATGACGCCATAAAGGAGAGAGATAGTTTCCCTAAAATATTTTTATGAATGCATTTATAAAATTCATTTATAAAATTCATTTATAAAATTCATAAAATTACGGAAGATTACATCAATTGATAATCAATCAAATCCCTTTGGGTCAAAGCATTCTTACCATCATCAATACTCAAATCATCTCTACCATACAAGATAGTTTCCCTATGAAGGTGGTAATGAACACAACAATCATATAACCAAGTCTTCATCATCCAAAGTCACATCAATATTTTTGAAGATCCATAACAATAGAATAAAACTCATCTAACGAGACTTAAGAGAGTTACCTTCCTCAAGTCGAAGGTCATACAATATACTCTTAAGCAGAAGTTAGTTGGTGACACTCTTTGCCATGTAAAGAGACTCTAACTTCAACCATAGATCTCTCGCCAAGTCCTCCTTAGCAACTTCCCTCAATACTTCATTCGAGAGGCAAAGTTGTATAGCCGATAAGGCCTTCAAATCCACTTCTTTCGATTTCTCTTCGGTCATAGTAGTAGGCTTCTTCACCTTACCCTCAAGAGCCTTGTGAACACTATTTTGAATCAAGATTGCCTTCATCTTCAATTGCCATAGTCCAAAGGTATTGATGGACCTATCAAACTTATCAATGTCAAGCTTCATTACTTACATATTCTTCAAAGAAATCAACTAGAAATCTCCCAAACCTCAAGCTCTTGATACCAAGTGTTAGCAATAAATGAAATTTCTAGGACCTAGGGTTTGCTAGTTAACTTCAAGGTCAACAATAAAGGCAAAGTTTAAAACTTAAATGAGAAATAGAAGCAAAAAAGAGAAACAAAGATTTACGTGGTTCGATTAACCTTGACCTACATCCACAAGCAAGAACCTTGGAGTTTTCTTTAGCCTCTCTAATATAGGAATGATAATAAAGAAGAAGAGAGTGAGGAGGAGAGTGAGAGTTCTATTTTATGGCTAATTTGAATCTTAGGGTTCTAAATGACTTTATGATGCCCTATATATGGCCTCCTAAAGTTTACAAAATAATCCAAAACTTAACCAAGTAAATTCGAAGAAATTCGGATTATATTGCTTAAACTGCAAAATAGGGTCAAATACCCCGCCCGGGCTACACCCTTGCCCGCCGGGGACAAGGAACTTCAAAGTTTCTGAATCGAGAGGTAGTTTGCACATACTTGCCCGGGTAGCTGCATCGCCCACCCGGGCCTTCAACAAGCTCGCCCGCGCGATTAAGAAAGAACGGGTCAGCAGCCTTATGCATCTGGCACACTGCTACGCGTGCGGCACACGTGCCCAGCTCCAACATCTTCTTCGGATCTCTCATTCCTTATTTATCAAGAAATCAAGACACATATCCGCAATGAATACGTTTTCATCAACATCTGGCACACTGCTACATTGTCTCTGGGGATGACTGTGTCACAGTCAAGAGCGGGTGGGACGAGTATGGAATCTCCTACGGCATGCCCACGCAGCAGCTAGTGATCCGTCGTTTGACATGCATTTCTCCAACAAGCGCTGTGATCGCTTTAGGCAGTGAGATGTCCGGTGGAATACAGGATGTCAGAGCAGAGGACATATAAGCCATAAACTCAGAATCAGGCGTGAGAATCAAGACAGGAGTAGGACGAGGAGGTTTTTTGAAGGACATATATGTGAAAGGTTTTACAATGCATACCATGAAATGGGCATTTTGGATGACAGGAAATTATGGCTCGCACCCCGATGATAAATATGATCCTAAAGCAATTCCTACCATACAAAACATCAATTACAGAGATATGGTAGCTGATAATGTGCAAATGGCAACTAGATTATTTGTTCTTTTTACGTTTTCTCAGTAATTGGTTCCTTCTTTGTGGTCATCATTAGTCTCACAGGCGGGTGCTAGTCTCACATATCAGCAATGAACACGATTAAAAGAGGTGGTTGAATCATTTTACTAAGGGCTTACAGTCTAGACCTAAATGCTTATTTTGGTCATCATGTTAAACTTGTTGTTACCATTCTCCTCGTCGAATTGGAAAGGTAGCTTATCATCTTCAACCTGACATTGCTCAAGTCGATGTTAAATAAATTATTAAAAGCTTATATAGCTAGTTTGAAGGCTGATTTTGAGAATTTTCAAGCATTTATTTCCATGAACGCTTTTGTTTAACGGAACTTCTAACAATTTTTAAATCATGTTAGTATTTTCCATTTGTTCATTGTTTTGGCGTTTTAAACCACATTAGTGTTAACTTATCTTAAGATTATTGGTATCATGGTAAGGGGTTTCCATGGAAAGAGAGAACTTCTTGTTCTTACTCCTTTGGCTTTTGCATTTATTCTATAAAAGACACTATTGCTTCTCTCTTTTGTTGTGTTCCTTGCCTCACCTTCCAATTTTGGGAAACCAACCACCATCAACCTCAATGTGATATGTTATATGAATTCCTCATTACAAAATGTGATTGCAACAGAGTTGCAGAAAAAATTAAAAAAGATCAAGATATTGGGCTTTCAACGACAACCTAATAAAAAGAAACCCATTAAGAAGTACAAATGATCATTGTGCATCGTTTTTTTGAAATTAACAAAATTTATATTAATTAAAAGTTAGGATAACGAACTAGAAAAATACCACACAATTCATAAACAACATAAACTAACCAAACACTAAACTGAGTTTTTTTTAGCCTAGAAGTGTGAGATTTGTGAAGTTTTCCATTTTCTTTAATAATGAGAAATGGAGAATGGTCTAAATGAAGCGATTAATTCTTTCTATGTGGGCTCATTTTGAATTTATTTTAGAAAACTTGTACTTCCTATAGGTTATTTGTTTTGAATGTAAACTTAATTCAATAATGAAAGAGTTATCCGACTATCTATAAAAAAATCAAAACTCATAAATACATAATAAGTTCGAACGAATATATTTCTAAATTGCGAAACCATAATAGTTTTAAATAAAATTTAACACTTTTCATACTTTTTTCAAACCATTGTTTGACGCTACCTCACTAGAGGATCCTTTGATTTGATATAGTTTGAAATAGAATTGGATCTGATGCAATTGATTGTTGATGTAAAATTGTAATTTGCTACAATACAGCATAACCTTTATCAATAAAACAAATTTCTTGTGAAATAAATAGTGTAGCATCAAAAAGTCTCACAAGTTCTAGATAAATCCGGATTTAGATAGAAATAACCTAATACTTCCTATGTTCTTTACGGGATGCAACATTTGTAGCGTAACACATATTCATCTGTGAACCTTATCCTATATTCTCTCACAAATATGCAAGGAATAAAATATAGTCAAGTATCTTATTTGGTTCGTCTTAGTGTATACTTTTTCGTAATATTATCAACTTTTTATAATTATTTACTTATACAAAAGTTAAAGACCTTAAAGATTAAAGTAGTACATTGGATAACGTAACTATGCAAATGTTGCATCCTTTAAAGAACGAAGGAAGTAATTGGATTGAAAAACTCGCAAATATAAGGGAATGCACATTCATTATGAACATGAACCAAGAACTAGAAAACGCAATAATATAGGGGATTACCATCAACTAAAAAGGCTGGTGGTACGTTGGTTGCCCCTGTGCTGTACCATCTCAACATTGACAAGTGGTACAAATTACAATCCACTACTCACATTCCTTCATATAGCCAACTACACACGATATATTTAGTGGAGGGAATATTTTTTTAAAGTTCTAAATTCTAGGTTGTCCCCTTTATTTTGTCAAATTTTAAAATGTGGATTCGCTTGCTTATTCTTTAAACTAATATATGATTGATAGGTTTTACATCATATCAATCTATCTATTATCTACTATATAAGGGAAGGAGGGAGTAATGGTATCTTCTTTTGAAATGCCTATTTTGCTTCCCCCTCCCCCTTCCCTTTTTAAATTACAAAAGGATTGTCAAAATCAAAATCGGCACTCAAAGAAAACTACCGAAAATTAATTTACAACACTCACTCACAAATCACTTAAAGAAGAAACTTTACAAATCACTCATACAATTGAGAAAATCACATTATGAAAAATCACGCAAATCACTCAAATAATCAAGAAACTTTATTAAAACTTAAAATTAACATACAAACCAAAATGAATAACCTAGAACGTCAATTCATACAAAAATATTTACAAAAATTTACTTACAAATCACTATTCTCAAGAACCATTCACAATTAATGTGGGCCATGATAACAAATAGAGGTGTATATTGTAGTGAAATCAGAATTTAGAAGTTAGGCAAGGAAAAAAATTATTTACTTTTTTATAGTGTTTTCTATATATAATAAAAAATTTACATATATTTGGACCTATATTTTCTATTATATAATAGCGATTAATTATCAAGGTAAAAAGTTTTATGTAAAATATCATTCAAGAATTAAAGTACAGCGTATCTCTATTACATAAGAGAAGGGAGGAGCTATGGTGTTCCCAAATGAATTGAAGAGACTATGTTACCCTCTTTCCATTCTAAATTACAAATTCACTTACAAATCAAATGGGGCATTTAACAAAAATACCAAAATTATAATTATAATTATAACAATCACTCACAAACTACTACCTATAAAAAAATTGACTTGAAATCAAAGTTTCCACTTTCTTTACAATTTATGAAGTATTGTACTTAATTCAAAAATCAAGTAAAAAATTATAATATTAGAAATCATAAATAAATTCAATAAAATTTCTATTTTGTTCATAGAATTTAACTTTGAAAAGTAAAAAAAAAAAAAAAAAAATGGTGAGAGACTTAAGTGACAGAAACTAAAACCAATCAAATTTTGCAACTAAAAACAATTATACTTCGTATGTCTAATGTTCAACTTTTGACTCTTATGCCGAAAGAATCGAGTTTCTGTTTCGAAAAAAATTCAAGCACGCATCGCGTGAAAAAAATTCTAGTGTTATATAAGTGAAGGGGAGGATGGCGTCCCCCTATAAAAAGTCTAATATACTCCCTCCGTTTCCTAAAGATCTTCCCTCTTTCCGTTTAAGGGTGTTTCCAAAAGATCTTCCCTCTTTTGCTTTATTCCTTATTTGGCAAAACAAATTTCCCTATTTACCCTCTCATGTCACTATCATATGGTCCACCATTACATTATTAATGCAATTTTACTCCCTTTCTCTCTCCTACTTTAACCCCTTTTATTTGTTTATTTATCTTAACTCCTTTCTCTCTCCTACTTTACTCACACCATGCCCCACACAACTTGATTTTCCTTGGTATCTGTAGGAACAGTAAGTGGGAAGATCTTTAGGAAACGGAGGGAGTATCCTTAATGAATTAAATTATCATATATTTTAAATAATCTTTTCTTATTCCTACTTGCCATATATATTGAACAAGTTAACAATGGAAATGAATTTGAAATTTCAATTAAATACTAAATTAATAAGAATGATATCCTCTTCTTACATATATGTGAAAAACTCTGATAAAAAATTAAATTATAACTTGATTGACACAATTAGAAGAAAAAAAAATAAAAACTTGAATTTCATATTAATAAGTATTTTAAAACCTAAATGTTTATTATTATTCAGTAATCTCTATTATATTAATCAACGCTTTCACTTTATCAATGTAACACCCTCGAAATCCATACAAGTTTAAACTATGTTGGATCGACTTTGGAAGTGTTACCGCCGCGGAAAACACAAGGCTAATTTGAAAATAAAACATTAACTTACTCTTTACTATGAAAACTAAATTGCAGCGAATATAAAATGTTAACTTAAATTACAACTCGAAAATCACCATGGACCCATTTTTTTCAAACCATTAACTAAGTAGATTATAAATAAATTCTAGAAGGTTCAACTAAAACATTTTAAAAGTTCATAAATCAAGAGTATCCCCTTTGTACCTAAACTCATGCAGCATCATCAACATACCTAATCTGCTCCTCGCTGAATATCTATGGTTCATCACAGGACAACAAGAAAACACAAATAACAAACAAAAAGCTATGTTGAGTACATACTTAAATAGTTAGATAATACACTTAGCATAATCAAAATAATAAGAACCATTCCTATACACGATACTACAAGAATATTACATTTCATTTTTATAATTTAATTGGCAACAAACGGGCACTGTCATCTTCCTAGAATCATACAGGCTACTTAATCCTTAACTACATTATCCTGCAAAACATCAGATACCATTAAAAATATAAGAATGATACTGATTTTTTCACAAAATATGAACATCCTTCCAGTAATAATGATGAACTTCAAGCAAGTTGAGGCTCAATCTTACTAATCTTGTAGTGATGAATCATAATTTGTTGACATTCCTGTTTAGAACATAGTTTGCACTTTACCGTTTTTATATGGTGGATTTGTTTACACTAATTATTAGTGATTCTCTCTTGTTCATGGCATGGGTAACTTTTTATCTCAGTCTGAGATAATGTAAGGGACCAAAATGACCCTCCCATCAGGTTCACTTACACAAGAAAGAGAAAGAAAAAAGGTCACATTAGCACACCCTAACTAGAGTTAATTACAAAGAGATTCTATAAGAAGGGCAACGTGAGCATTTCTAAAAGAAGTTAGGTTAGCACTTGATTGGAAAGAAAGTTAGATTTAGTTCTAATTCTGTAATCTCTCGTAAATTTATGAATTTTATAATTACGTTTCAATGTATAGTTATTTATATTTTAATATATTTTCATATTTAACTAAATTTATTTATTCACAAGTTGACTATTTAAAAGTCAAAGA